>NC_081414.1:553186874-553488857 GCF_030272615.1 Cryptomeria japonica | reverse complement strand
GGCCAACGCCACATAAGTTTTAAATGAATAGAAATGTGTGTGTGAGCGTGGAGGGGTGGGGGGGAAAAGTTACTTTAAAAAAAAAAAAAGATAGATGTATCATTCCCCCTTCCTTCTTTTCGGGATTATAAATAAAAAAAAAAAAAAAAAAGAAACTCATATGCATGAGGTTTATAGATAAATATGTGAATAATTGTATAAAATATATGTATATATAAATATATATATATATAATTATACATGTATATATATATATATATATATATATACATATATATATATATATATATATATAAGCACCCATAGAGAAATACCTAATAGAGACCGAGTTCGTTAATTGTTAAACTAAGACTTGCAAGGACTTTTATAGGGGAGGATTTAAATTCCAAAAGGGATTTAATTACTTTATTTAACGGAGATCATAAATCGACTAGGTAATGTTATTTTTATTAATGAATTTGAAGAACGACTTATAAGGAGATTTTAGGATTCTTGGGTAGATTAGAATTTAAGTAATAATTAGGGGTGTATACTCTAAGATAGTTGTAGGGCCAAGAGGGCCAATTAAATCCAAGGCTATAAAGTATCTTTATACCATGGGGTTATATTTTAGTGAAGTGTATTTTTATGGCGATGTTAACTAACTTAAAATCCTAGTGGATAAGAAGATAAGAGAAAATTTTAAAACGCTTATATCAATTGTTGTATTAAGAATTCTAATTTATTATTACTGCAGCTTAGTGATTACCCCCTTTGGGGAAATATTCAGCTCGTTGGTAACTGAGTAAACCTAGTTACTAGATTGAATTTAATTACCCGACTGACGCAATGTAATTAAGACCCAACCAAAGATGCATTATTTAATTAAGTTAGTCGCTCTAAGTGGCATTATTTTAATTTAGTTAGTCGGTAATTAGTTAAGTATTTAAAAAAAAAAAAAAAATTTCCCATTCGTGCCCAACAGTGGGCATGACAGAAGGAATTTTATCGATTGAGATACATTATGGACATACATCTCACCGGTATGGTAATTTTTTTTAAAAGACTCACAGAAGTTGAGTACATTTGTTTTTGTTCCAGCATATTGCAATACTGTAGAGCGGTTCATTCTTGAGATTAAAAGTTAGATCAAGGTGTTGGTCTCCATTGAAGATGATTGGGTTGCTACTTAGAGATCTCTAAAATCAGTGAATAAAGTTATCATTCCTAAAAATTGTAATATTTTGTGGATTGATTCTTTCTTTCTTTTCTCTATACATACTTTTCTTGATGTTGATAAGATGTTGCCCTTAGGGGGAGTCAGTTTAATGAAGCATGTGCCCTTTTTGTCATTGTTTCTAAAGGGAGAAGAATTTTGGGAAGAAGTTTTGGTTTTGAATTTTTGGAAGAAGCTTTGGTTTTTAATTTTGTTGTCTTAGTGTTTCCATCAATGACAAAGGGGGAGATTGTTGTAATATGCCCATTGCTTGTCATTAATGTTAACTACTCTAGACCAGAGGTTGTCCAGTACCTCCTACCTAGTTTAGTTAATGAATAAATTTTGCATAGCCAGCTTCAAGATATTCATGTTCTATCTTAAATGGATTAAAAGATTGAATAAGATTATCTTGATAGTTTTTTGGAGTATATGGTAATCACTTTTTGGTCTAGATCAAGGAATAATAAATGGCTAATCACATTTGAGGATGTGTGGTAGTGTGTAGAATGGATAGATATCTTGTAGTTGTTGGAGCTGATAGTATACACATTTTTGTGCATTTTACATTAATGGAACTGGGTGTTTTTAGTCTGGTGGGAATATACACATTACATTTCCTTCTGTCTAACTTCATAATATATGTGTTTGATCTAGATGATATAAAGAGGTCAGAAAGTTTTTGTAATTGTTTGAACTAGTGTGTGTGGATATGAGAAAGGCAAACAGTGCAAAGATGGTATAGATTATAAGAAGATCGGAAGTTTGGTGACTTAGTAGATTTATCAGATGAGTGCTTTAACTAGGAATTGTTATCAACATTGAATAGATGTTTTTTGATTAGTTTAAATTATATTGCATATTGTATCAAAACCATTATCTGTATCTTTCCCTAAAGAAGTGATCTTCAGTAGTGCAAGTCATCTTTTGTATTTTTTCCTAAGGTAGTTCACCTTAGTCTGGAAGTTTGGAGCAATAAGCTCTTTGTCCAATGACCACATTTATTGTGAATAGTGAATATAAATATTGTGAGTTTAATTCTCATTGTGGTTTTTCCTTGTTTGGGTTTTCCACGTAAAAATCTGGTGTTCCTGTGTGAATCTATTTGCTATTTTGTTATTTGTCTTGTTGTATAATTGAAGTAAGCAAATAATATGTTTTGGCATATTTAATTGGTAATATTGTTGTTTATGCTGATTCACCCCCCTCTTAGCATCCAGTAAGTGTTCAACATATTGATGAAGAATTACTCTTATATTTTGAGTAGATTGAGCCACCATTAGAATTTTATTTGACAACTTGTTGAATTTAGCCACAAACTCCTGCATGGGTTCCTATGGTTGTTCTTTCATTTAAGTTGTGCTTGCAATGTATGAGTATCCTTAGCGGTATTGAACATATCTTCAAAATTTATTCTAAGTGTCTACAAATTGGTAATTGTTTGCGATGCAAGATGATAGAACCAATCAATAACAACACTTTATAGTGTTTTAACAAACAATCTTACTGAAACATCTTCATGCTCTATACTAAGAAAATTGCATGCAATATAAAATGTAGTCATGTGCTCATTAGGATGCTATTTATCATCTCCATAAAACTTGGGAATATTCTTCCATGAGCATTGGGGAAGCAGATGAAGAGGTAGTGTCAAATTCAAGGGACCAAAATTTTGTCCCCAAGGGCCTTGGACAACCATTCTTCCTAGATTAAAAGGAGGAATTATAAACCTTTAAACTTGTTGTATAACCAAAGGCCTAAGAGAATTGGGAGCTTAGATTGGCATAGGAGGCCTTTGGTTGTAGGAGGGAACTCCTTGTCTGTTGAAGCGGAGATCTCATTCTAGCAGGAAGAAGATCAAAATTATTTTTTTGTAACAACTCAAATGTAGGATCTATAATCCCTTGAGCCCTTCATCCAAATGTCTTACTTATTTTAGCTAGAGTAAAATCTTAACAAGAGTTAGAAGTCAAACACAAAAGTGATCACCAATAATAAGGGATTGGTATAATTGTAGCACCCCTCCATGCTTTCCTTAAGATACTTATTACTTTAACTTGTTAGACTATGTTTAACTCATTATGAGTGGTTCATTTTGTTGGTGTGTGTGGATGCATTCATGTGATTCATGTTATTATACTATTTTATGATGCTTATATATTTTGGGACATGATTACTGTTATGCTCTATTTGAGATTGACATATTGATGTTAGTGATGGTATACTTATAAATTGGATTATACATTAGTAATTTATTATGATGCTTTATTAGATGCTAACTATGATCGAATAGTATTTGGATTTGATGATTGATTATTAATTATTGATGCTTATGGATTTTATGTGTATAATAGATCTTTACTACACATTGTTTTCTTAGGTATTAGGGTGAAAGGAATGATTTCATATTACTCATTAGTGAGCTCTATATGACATCACGATTTCCTTTCACCTATGTTTAAATCCCAATGGTGGTATAGGAGATAGTACAAGGCTGAAAATGTATC
This sequence comes from Cryptomeria japonica, assembly GCF_030272615.1. Lineage (NCBI taxonomy): Eukaryota > Viridiplantae > Streptophyta > Pinopsida > Cupressales > Cupressaceae > Cryptomeria > Cryptomeria japonica. The sequence continues at coordinate 553,485,155 of NC_081414.1, read as the reverse complement.
TAACCCTAGCCATTGTCCTAACCCAGGGACAATTATCTAGTACTTATTTTATCCCATCAGATGCATCATCTAGACAATATGTGATCACCTTGTTGTCAGTGATAAGTCTTGTTTTGATATTGACACTATTTTATAATTTATTTGAGTGTGTGGGATTTTATGTTGTCTTTGTTGGATATTGTTGGTCATTGTTGTTGCTAGGATATGTTGTTGCCATTGCTGTCAATATATTCCCATGTATTGGTTCGGTGATTGCAGATTGGGAAGATCTTATGACCTAGTTTGTAGCATTGGTTTGTTGATCACTGTTTTACAGAGTTCGATATATCCTCTAGTATATTCCCATGTGATCAGATCTTGTTTTGAGTTTTTTGGGATATTTTTTGGGATGGTCTTGTGTATCTTCATTTTAGATGGATCATGATTTTGTGCTCCACAATTTATCTTTCTTCATGATAGTTGCTAATTGGTTGTGTTCTTGAGCTTTCAAACGTTGACCGATGAAGATTTGATAACTGGTTTTGGTGTAGTTGTTCCTGATGATTCTAACATGCTTGTTGGTGTTTTCTAGTCTGTCCTATTTATTTTGGCGATCCAAATTGATCGTTGTGAAAGTTTTTGGTGGTATCTATCAATCGGTGATAATTTTCATGCTATGTGGTTTTTTTGGTGGTGTAGCGTGTTGTGGTTGATCTTGGCATGATTTCTGGTGGAGTTGTTTGTTTGGGAATTTGTTTTAGGACCATGCTATGCTATGTAAACCATTATATTGGTCTGGTGGCCGATCTTTGTATCATGTATGTAAATTTGTAATTGAGGGTTGAGGGTTTAGCCAACCTTGTTATCAAGGCTGATGAATTGTATATATAGGTGATATATTCATGTAATTTAGGTATCGATGTTGTGTCTGCATTATCAGAGAGAGGTTTATGTGCAAACAAGTGACTCATCCTTCCATGTTGAGTTGGAGGTGAGATTGGTGTTGCAGGGCAGACATCTGTGCTTAACTGGAACTATAATCAGGCATTTGGAGATGTTATTCTTTTAGTTCATTTCTTTTGGATTGTAGTCTGAATCTTATTGTAAGTCAGTGAGACTTCCCTGAGGGTTGTAGCCTTCCGAGCATTATATTTGAGTAGTGAGCTCTAGGCAGTATACTTGAATGCTTGTGCATTCCCCATTGTAACATTTTCACATACTACTACAGGATATCATCTTACTGTGGTTTATTAGATCTGTGTTTTATGATTAAATTTGTTATTCTAGTGAAGACTGATTCACCCCCCCCTCTCAGTCTTACTTCTTGGTTGCTGCTAATAGTTTTAATTATTGATATTAATTATAATTTGAGATTATAAATTAATGAATAATTAATTATTATCTATTGTACTTTTAATTGAATTTTTTATTTAATAAATATATTCATATTATTGGATAATATTTATTAACTAATAAATATTGTGCATGTGATATTTTTAGTGTGGAAATTATCTTGGAGTGGAAATTGTATTTTATTTTACTTTTGGTGGAACTAATTGTTCTATCTTGGTGGAACTAGTTGCCCTATTTTTATGGATAATAATATTTTAATTGGAATTAATTATTTATTCTTTGCTTGCTTGTCAAGTGGGAGTTAACTATTATAAGGGGATTTTTTATTCCTAATTTAATATCTAATTATTTTATGGGGAATTTTTATTGAGAAATTAATTTAATATTATTGATTTAAAGCTATTTTTTATGGTTTTCGAATTATGGTTTTTGAGCATGTATTTAGTGAACTTTATTTAGGTGATAATTGATTTTTATTTGTTCTTTATGAGAGTTTATTTTGGAAGTGACTTTTTATGAAATTTGCAGAAGAATTATTGTTGAATTTGTGGAGAATTTTGAAGGGAATTTTGTGTTGTGAAATTGGTGGAGGATTTGCAGCTTTTCAATGTTGATTACGAATTGTTTTTTTGAATTTGCTTGAAGCATGGATTTGATTTGTGGAGATTTATTGCTGGATTTTGTTGCTAATTGAAAATGGATCCATGTTTTAGAATCAACTATTGTAATGTATGGAATTTGCCACCTTAGGAAAGATGAATCCCCAAGGACAAATTATTCATCTGATTACCTCTTCGGATAGGCGCAACGTTGAGCTAGGAGCAAAAAGAATGCTCTGGGTCTGTCAAAGAATCGAGGCGAACCTCTGGAGAACTCTACAAGGTTCTGTAATCGAGGTGATAGCGCAGACCCAAAACTATAATGTGGATTGTGGACTGCAGCGTGGTGCACTAGTGTCCTAGGTGGACTAAACATAGAGCTAGACAAAGTTTCTTGGTCCTTATGGACAAAACTCTAAACAAAGATGAAATTAACTAAACTACTAACTATCTAATGAGCTAACCACATACGAATGAATAAGTATAGAATGTACAGAATATGGGTGAAATAATTTGTGAACCACTTAAACAGAAAAATGAAGCAGAAAGGAAAGATCAAATAGAGAACCAGGGAGGCTCTCGGGTTTAGGATGCCAATGCGGTGTGCAAATGCCAGCGCGTTGCACTGTTGTCTATGCATCCAGAAAGCAATAAGTTTTAGAGTCTAAATGTTAGGTCAAACCTGTACTTGCGCACATAGAAAAGAGGGAAAGTGTTGGGCTTGTATAGGGGCCTACCTCAGCCAAACCCCTGCTTAGGTGTTTCCACCGCCACGGATAGCCGAATTGGTATAGATTGAAAAATAGATAACTTGGAACAAATTGGTAAATTGGTAAATAGATGCAAAAATAAAATATAATTCCTATTACATACAAATAAATATTGGAATATTGGTAAATACACTTATTAATGCAAAGGACTCATTGCATGAATGTGAAATAGAGAGAGTAAGTTCGGAAATAAAACCCTCCTTGATATTTGGCACCATGAGCATGATGAAGCCCACTTGATAGACAAATTGGTAAGAAGCCACCACAAGGTTGGGAAGCTTGATGTTGGTATTGATAGCTTGCTTTTGATGTTGATGTTGCATGAGTCAAAAGCTTGCCAAAGAGAGATTTTTAGAGAGCTTGAGAGAGCACAAAGATCAAAAGCCAAGAACCTAAAGTGTGAAACCCTCCAAATGAGTTGGAAAAGGTTTTTAATTCCAAACAAGCATGGAGAGTCGTTACGGCATGACACAGGCCAAAGGAAAAGCATTGGCACACATCTGAGTCACCGACACTTTTTAAAATTTGATCATTTTCTGGGACATTAGTGTGGCATGTGAACATCCATGCATCGCGACGTCGTTCATCAAGAATAGGTCCCAAAGGGTTGACATGGAAAAACAATTATTCTTGGAATGAAGGTCCTATGATATATTTGCCAAGATTAGTCCCACTAAAGTAGTTTAGAAGATATATTTGCCAAAATCACACCGTGCAATAAATTTGGCTAGAGTAATAAATGCACTTCAGAGATGTTGTAAGAGTTGCAGAGGTCAGGTCCATGATCACAAATGATGCCCCCAAGTTTATGTGAAGAAAATGTATCATTTGAAAAATACAAAGATCGTGCTGCAAAATAAACAAATTTGTCAGCACAAAAAATAGAGGAAGCTACTTAGGCGAGAAGAATGATTAAAAAGTGTTAGTCTAGAAAGAAGTGAAAAATCAGATGTAGGCAAGTATATACCCCCTCATTTTTTGCCTCTAGCAAAGTGAGGGAAAACAGGAAGGAAAACGAGCTAGAATTGTCCCAAAGAAGGCAGAAGCCATTTTGGATAAAAATTTCAGCTATATACTCAAAAGTGGGCTCATGGAAGGGTCATTTTTACTATTCACTACATGCATTCAAGCTCAGAATTGTATAGAGCTAAAGGAAAAATGCCTCATGAATGGGAACTTAGAGCGAGTATGATCGAGGCGCTTTGTACCGCAGTCGAGCAGGGTAGGGAGCCTGACCAGGTACGCTTCGAGTCATACTCATTTTTGTCATTTTTTATTTTGATGGATGATGTATAGTATTATTTTTGAGATGTACATAGATGTATCTTACACATTTACGATGACATCACGTATTTTTGTAGTGATACGATACATGTGCATGATACATTATACATACACACACACACACACACATATATATATGATGTGGTTTGACATTTTGATATATTCTATATTCTCTTGTGTTATTATGGGTGGACATTTTCATTTGTATAATATGTTCATGTGATGTATGATATAGATTAGATGGCTACCATGATTTCATTTATATGTCGTTATGTTCATACATGCATGGTGAAATACTATGATGATCTATGAGTTTTAGAATAGAGAATATGTACACATGCAAACACACATGAATATGGCTATGCATAGTCACTTTATAACACAATAATGGAGGTTTGTGTTCACAAAGGATATACGTCAGGACGTGACCACCATAGGGAACTAAGTATCATGCATAAGACACATATTATGTATTTTTCTACGCATAGTACTGACATAGGTGCACAATATTGATAGGCTCTTTGAGAGGAGTGCCATCCATGGAAGATAAACCTATTAGGATTAGGATTCCTAAAGATACTGAGAGGGGGGGTGAATCAGTATCTGACCGGTTGATAAATTTACTTGACTTAAAACATGAAAAGCATATTAAAACTGTGTACTGGTAAACCATAAATAATGCAGTAAACAAGAATAACAACAACCACATGAGAAGCACACCATAACATAGTAATTTAATGAGGAAACCCGGTGTGGGAAAAAACTCGGTGGGATTTGTGACCCACAATATTCGCTTACTAGCCAATAAGGGAATATTACTCTTACAATAGGGGCCTGTACATGCAGGAAGGCCAAGTGCCTAGAGCTCACTGCTCAATTACAAAAGAAGTTATATTGACTTACAAAAATGGATTATATTAATCCAATGTCTTGTGCTCCTTCAAATTAGCATCTGCTATGCCAGATCTAGTACCGGTTTAAGATCGACTACATACATAAACCCTTAACCTATAATTTGCATATTAGGTCTACATAATTTTGCCTATCTCCTTATTACAAAATGTTCTACAATGATCTCATACATATATGAGTCATTTTACAACTTTCCATGTTGGCTTACAATGATTTTACAATTTATTACAAAACACATTATAAACAAAATTCCTATCAGCCAGGGTGCCGATATTCTTCCTTTCATTGCCAGTGTTCTGTGTGCCAATGTAGAGTTTGTCGTTGTTGGTTCCAGTAACCTATCTTGCCAATATCATATGATTGCAAGGTTGCCATCAATGACAAAAACCTTCAATCACCTACAATTTCTCATTGGAGTGTGCATTTTCCAACAATCTCCCCCTTTGGAATTGATGGCAACACTCATGAGAAAAATCAAAAGTGTCCAAAATGATATCCAAAAATAGTGTGCAAAAATTGTCTGCCAAAATTGTATGCTCCCCCTAAGTAGATGAAGTCCCTTCCTTTTGACCATTTTTCTCATCCCACTACTCCCCCTTTGACATCAATGACAAAGGTTGTCATTCGCTGTCAGTGGAGTCTTTCCTAGATTCTTGTAACCGATGGGTTACAATCTGAAAGATATCTGTCAAAACTAAATTTATGCCATTGCTGAATGTTTTGCAGTCTTTTATTGCCTCTTGTGTTCTCTGCACTGTACCGATGAGTATGTATATTTTCTCTTTCAGTGTCTTTAGTCTGAGAACTAGAGCCTCAGATATTTCTTTTCTCAAATAAATAAGATACTCTAGTCTTGGACTAAGTCTGCATTTTAAGTCCTTTGCCTTATCCTTTATTCCCTTTTTGTCTTTCTCCAATTTCTTGATTTTCAATTCCTGCTCTACAATTTTCTTTTCTAATTCCAAAAATGAATCTGATGTTCCAATCAAATTGTCAGCAATATTATTTAACTTCTCTTGAGCTTTGTTGATCTCCTTGTCAAGATCCTCTATCAAGACATTTGTTTTGCAAGTATCCTTGTATAGTTTCTTGAAGTCAAGAATTATTTCTCCAAGTTTTGGTATTAGAGTATCCATTTTCTCTTTGTTCTTATTTACAATATCCTCAAAGAATTTCTCTTTTTCTTTTATCATTCTCTCCTTAAATGTATCCTCATTTATTTGATCAACAGTTATTAGATTGACAGTGATAAACTTAGACAATGTGTCTAGTTGACCTAATGAATCTTTATTCTCAACACTACACTTTGGTGCTATCAATTTAAGAAATGGTATAGTATCATCAATAGCCTTATAGGCTTGTGCATTGCATTTTGTGATCTTCTTTATTGAATCTAATAAGACCTCTATTACATTAGTAGGTCTGAATTTTGTTATAGTTGTACCAGATGTTTGTCCAATAGTTTTTACAATAGCCATGCTACCAGTTGTAGTTATTTCCTTGCTTGGTTCAACCTCTGGTAGGTCTATCTGAGCTTGCATTTCTACAAACAAAGTTTTAGGCTTTTTCAGTTTGGTCAGGTGGCATTGTCTCTGTCTGTACTTGTGCTTCAACCTGTACTGGTTCGGGTTTGTCCAAATGTGTCTTAGATGGTTTCTCTGAGCTTTCAGTTGCTGGTTCCTTAGTTTGTGCCTTTGAACTTTGCTTAGCCGGTTCTTCAGATGGTTTGTCTGTTATATCTGCTGATTTCTCAGTGGTATCCTTTACCGGTTGCTCTATCTATGTAGGTTTTTTTATGTTTAACTCAACCTCTGCAGTCGGTGACTCAGTGGTCACATCTTTCTTCTTATCCATAGTGGTCTCTCTATCAACCACGACATTAACTTCCTGAGTATCTACATTTACAGTATACAAAATTTTTGATTCAGGGTTTGTATCTTCTACCAGAGTCTCCATACTCTCAGTGGCTGGTTGATTTGTAGTAGTGTCTACCGATGGAGTATCTGAAGGAGGTGGGGGCATATCATCAGTCATTTTTAAACTTGGTGGTCCACCTACCTTGCCTTTACCCTTGTCTTTGTCCTTTTGATATACTCTGATAGTTTTAGGTCTGAGTAATTCTTCCTCTTTTTCTTTTTCCACAAATAAAATATCCCATCCATCAGTTGTTTCCTTGGATACTTCAGTTACTCTACCAATAATTAATGCTACATGCCGGTTAGTAGTAGAGAATACTGTCCGGTTAGCCTCACTGGTTAATTTGTCTATTTCATTAGGTGAGTTAACTGGATGCACTGCTAGTAATTTTTCAATTTTAATCTTTTTATCTAGTTCAATAATAGATAATCTTCTAGCTTCTAATCTCCTATACAGGTCATTTGGAATTTCATCAACAATTTGCATCGAAAATTTCTTGTATATATCTAAGTGTAGAATTACACTGTTTTGTATACTTTCCTTATCATCAACTAATAGTGTATTGTACATTTTATTGATATTCTTCAGCTTACCATCCTCTGTAATTTCACTAAGAAGTTTGTCAATGGGAGCAATAATTTGTTTCATCTTCTTCTTAGGAGTCATCTTCTTTGTCGGAGGCCTTACTACTTGTTTCTTTTGTCTTGTCCTTTTAGGTGTAGGAGAAGGTACCGATGAAGGTTTTCTTTTCCTCTCAACTCTCTTGAATACAACAGGTATGTCACTTTTTGAAGAAGATCCAATCGGTGAAAGGTGAGTTTTCGGTTGAAGTGCTTCCAACTCGCTTTCAGTTATACTAGTTTGTTTTAGCACATCTTCCTTGATTTCTTTTGCCTGTCGAGTTCCTTTTATAATGGTTGCTTCTACCTTCTTAACTCTTTTCCTTGATTGTATAGTGCTCTCAATTGTTTCTGCACTACCAAATACTTTCTCTTCTAGTTCATTAGGAGCTTCAAGGAGGGCTTTTGCATAAGTTTCTATGATGTTATCATCTGTCTCATAGCCCATTTCAGTTACCCAGATGGTTCTAGGGATAACAACCTCCATCCAAATTTCATCTTTCTTGATCACAAAACAGATTTCCTTTTGATACTTATCCACAATAGCATGTGATAGTCTTACTCTGTTCTTCATTCAAGCCTTAAATGCTTGAAAATGCTCATTTATGTTTTTCTCCTTGTTCTCTCCCATATTGATTAATAGTTCTAATAGTTTCTTTCCTATCAGTATATCAAATCCAAAATCTCTAGCACCAATACCGGGTACTTGTTTGGTTATGTATAGCATTAGACAAACAAGTAAGTTTCCAAATTTGAATATCCCTTTCTTGACTCTTTTGATCTTACCCAAATTGTCTATCAACTCATCTCTGAGCCATTCACATATGTATATTCTTGTATTGTCATTTACCGTATCATAGGTACTCTTAATACATAGGCTAGAAACTGAGTTTAACCTATTTGCATGTGTAGCCTTATAAATTTGATATTTGTATCCTTCACATCATTTATCCTTAGAGATCTCTTATCAAATGTTGCACCAGTTAGGTTTGTCACTAAGTCATTTGAGACCTTCTTAGTTTTGTCAGGTCTATTGCCGGTGGAGGGTAACCCTGTTACACCTTTTACCGCTTCTTTTGTGATTTTATGAATAGAGTATAACCAGAAGAATTCACCATGTACTCTGCTTAACACTATCCTTATGATATCCTTGGGGAAATCTGAGATACTAAGTATTTCAGTGAAACCTAAGGTTTCTACTATCTTATGTTGAGGATTGACATTTCTAGATTCATCACAAATTACAGTCTCATACATATTTTTAATTTCATCATCACCTAGTTCATCAATATGAAAATGTATATACATTCTAGGGTCTTCAACATATACTACTTCTTTAGGGATTTGAGAGAATGCACCTAAGCTATCATCTTTCTTAGCAATTTTGGGAACTAGTTGAAAAATGGGTCTAGGTCGCTTAACAGCTTCAACAACAGTAGGGTTTGCAATAAATTCAGGAGTGGATGAAGATGCCATAGCTATAAATACCTCAATCTACCTTAAGGATGAATGCTTGGATGGATTGCTTCACTTCTTTTCTTGGAGTACCTTCGCTCAGGAATTTTCACACTCTCGAAGATTTGAATGCTTGGTGAATAAAAAAGGAGCCAAAACACTTGCTTTATAATGTTATTTCCGCCAACTACCACATTTAATGCTTGTCGGTCAAGTCACAACTTAAGTCTTCTGCCGGTATAGAAGTAATTTCAACTTCTTACCATCAACCGAGGGAATAATAGCATATTTTTCATTTTGTTGCTAAACCCCCAAAAGAATTTTCTTCAGTTAGATGAAGAGTTTCTTGCTAGTGGAGTGTTACTCTGTTCTGCTAGTGGATGAGTAATCACATCAACAATTTGATCTGACTTTCTGATCCATTGTTTTGAAAATTCTTTCTTTACATCTTCAACTTTTTCTTTACCTTTCAAACTAGGACCTTTGTTATTTGCCGGTGATGCCTTACTTCTACCAAATTTAGCAATATGTCCAATCTTGTTACAGGCATAACAAGTCACATTGTTCTTCTGAATAGATTTCCCATATCCTATGCTTGTATGTGTTCTGCATTGATTAGATAAGTGCCCAAATCTTCCACAAACATAATATCTCACATTCATTCTGCAATTTTCTGAATTATGACCAACTTTGTTGCATTTAGAACATTGACCGGTGGGTGTATTAGTGTTCTAATAATTTCTATATCTACACTGATTTGCTCTATGACCATACTTATTATAGTTAAAGCATTTGCCATTAAACTTGTAAGTAGTAGGTTATCTTACTGGTTTGCTATGATCATGATTGTTTGCAGTACCAGAGCTTTCACCAACTTCAAAGCCAAGGCCATTTGTATCACCATTAGGTTTCTGATTCTTCAACATGTCACCAAGTTCTTTTGAACTTTTCTTGAATTTTTCTTTGTGATGATTTGCAGCAGTTAGTTCACTTTCCAAGATTCCTTTCTATCTTATGAGTTCAGTTCTATCATTTTGTGTGTGCATTAGATCTATCTTCAATATATCATTTTCATGACTAAGTCTTGTGTTTTCATTTCCAACATCATTTAGTCTTCTAACCAATTCTTCTTCAATCTTCTTTCTATCTTCAATTTCTTTACAAAATCTCATAGTCATATCCTGCATCTCATTCTGTGTTGTACTGATCTCTTGTCTTAGCTTGTTTACTAGATCATTAAGAGTTTCCTTTTCATCATTCTCATTCTGCATCTTTTCACAAAGTTCTCTTCTCTTATTTCTTGCAATGGTAAGATTTTCTTGAAGTACTTGAATGATATCCTGAGCAGCTTTTAGGTCATCTTCAATTTTGATATTCTTCACCTTTTCTGCATCATAGTCTGAAAGAGTTGTTTTCAATTGTTCTCTCAAGTTTTCCATCTCTACCGGTGACAAGATCTTCCTCAAGCTGTTAGGCTTCTAAAAATAGAGGACCAAGCTCTGATACCAATTGTTACAATTAGGATTCCCAAAGATACTGAGAGGGGGGGGTGAATTAGTATCTGACTAGTTGATAAATTTACTTGACTTAAAACATGAAAAGCATATTAAAACTGTGTACCGATAAACCAGAAATAATGCAGTAAACAAGAATAAAAACAACCACATGCGAAGCACACTATAACACAGTAATTTAACGAGGAAACCTAGTGTGGGAAAAATCTCGGTGGGATTTGTGACCCACAATATTTGCTTACTGGCCAATAAGGGAATATTACTCTTACAATAGGGGACTGCACATGCAGGAAGGCCAAGTGCCTAGGGCTCACTTCTCAATTACAAAAGAAGTCACACTGACTTACAAAAATGGATTATATTAATCCAATGTCATGTACTACTTCAGATTAGCATCTGCTACGCCAGATCGAGTACCGATTTAAGCTCTGCTACATACATAAACCCTTAACCTATAATTTGCATATTAGGTCTGCATAATTTCACCTATCTCCTTATTACAAAATGTTCTACAATGATCTCATACATATATGAGTCATTTTACAACTTGCCATGTCAACTTACAATGATTTTACAATTTATTACAAAATACATTATAAACAAAATTTGTGTCGGCCAGGGTGTCGATATTCTTCCTTTCACTGCCGGTGTTCTATGTGCCAGTGTAGAGTTTGTCGTTGCCGGTGCTGATAACCTGTCTTGCTGGTATCATATGATTGAAAGGTTTCCATCAATGACAAAAACCTTCAATCACCTACAATTTATCATTGGAGTGTGCATTTGCCAACAAAACCATAGGCACCAGAACCATACACAAAAGTGACGATGTAAGGACCTAACCAACTTGGACTAAACTTTCCATGTTGGTCAGGTGGCACATTGACATTTCTCTGGTTCTCATAGAGGACCAGATCACCTATTTGGAATGTTCTAGGAAGCACACTTTGGTTATACTGACAATATTGAGATTCTTGATAAGCCTGGAGATGTTGAAGGGCCTTCAAATGGCGCTCATCTAACAACTCTAGCTAATTCACACAAAGAGTGCGATAAGAATCATCATCGATAACCCCTTTTAAGGAGATACATAAAGAGGGGATCTCCAATTCAAGAGGCATGATGGCTTCAATCCCATACATGAGTTTATAGGGAATCATTTCTGTAGCCATATAGACACGTGTGTGATAGGCCAATAATGCATAAACTAGTTGTTAATGGCAATCCTTACCATGCTTAGTGACAATGTTGTGTAAAATCTGCTCGATAATTTTGTTAGATGCTTTCACTTGACCATTAGACTATGGATAGTAAGGAGTGAAAAAGCGATGTTGAATGTAGAATCTCTTGAGGAACTTCTTGACCTCCTTGTTCTAAAATGATGTGCCATTATCAAAAATGATGGTAGCAGGTATATCAAATTGAGAAATGATGTTATCCATGATAAAACCACAAATCATGTCAGCGGTAGTCAAATGTAGTGGTATTTCTTTGACCCACTTTGTGAATTAATCTATAGTGGTAATAATGAAGATATGACCTTTAGATGATAGAGGAGATATTTTACTGATAATATCTAGTCCCCAAGTCTGAAAAGGCCACAAAGAGACTTGAATGTGGAGCTCCTGTGCAGGGGCTCGAATCAAGTTGTTGTGTTGTTGACATTGAGGGCATTTCTTAACAAAAGTGAAGGAGTCTTGCTCCATCGTTTGCTAATAGTACCCCATATGAATAAGTTTGTACACCAAAGATTCACCACCAAAATGACCACCTCCAGAACCTAAATGGGCTTCCTGAAGGGCCACAAGGATCTTAGCATTTTTTAAACATCACAAAAGAAGACCATTATATGATCTCCTATATAATATGTTAGATAAGAGGATATAATAGGTAGCTAATTTATGAATTCACACACACGAAATTTTACTAGCGTCTTCAAGAAAGATTTTGGTCTTTAGATAATCAAATATATGTGGAAACCATTCTCTTTAGTAGAGATGAGCATATATGATATTGTCTTGATATGCACTATCTGAAATAGCCGAGGAGCAGAGGACTTGCACCACAAAGCGGTACTCATCCTAGCCAAAATCGGGGCCTGCAAGGGAAGCCATGCTTGCCATTGCATCTACGTGATGATTTTCTCTCTGGGGGATGCTATTGATTGTGTAAGTAGAAAATTGTTTCAATATAGTTAGAACTAAATCCTTATACTGAGACAATTACAGTTGTTTCACGCAATCAACACCTATCACTTGATATACAATGAGTTCAGAATCTCCATGGATGTGGATATGTTTCACACCCATGGAAATAATGACACAAAGTCGTACAATCAGGCCCTTGTACTCAACGATGTTATTGGTTCAATGAAATTCCAAGCGGAATGAAAGGGAACCGGTTTTCCTTTAGGTAAAACAAAGACTACACCTACTCTGGAACCAGATTGACATCTTCAATCATCAAAATACAAGTCCCATATAGGGTCTTGATCAACAATCAAGATGTGCTCATCAGGGAAGAGTTCTAGGGTGGGAAAAGATTTTCTCAAGGGAGTGTCGACCAACTGATTAGTGATAACATGTCCCTTAATTGACTTCTGAGAGATGAACTTCAGGTCAAACTAAGAGAGAAACATTACCTATTTAGCCAACCATCCTGAAAGATCAGATTTAGCAAAAAGGTTCTTAAGGATGTCATTTTTGGCAATGACCTATGATTTTGCATGAAGAATGTAATGTCTTAACTTCTAAGTCATGAACACGAGAGCTAAGAACTGTTTCTCTATGGAAGAATATTGGGTCTCATAATATATCAATGCACGACTAACATAATAGATAACTCTCTCTTGACCTTCATCATCACACTGAGTTAGAAATGCTACTAGAGCATGAGATGTAGTGGAGATGTATAAGAAGAAAGGTCTATCAGATAGAGCCGGCATCAGGATAGGAGGATTAGCCAAGTAATCCTTGATGGAATCAAAATCCTTTTGACAGTCTTAATTCCATTTAAATTGAACATCCTTCTTCAACAATCATGTGAAAGGGAGAGTTCGATCAGCCAGGTGCACCACAAATTGATGAATGGATTAGATTTTCCCTTGCAGACTATGAAGATGAGAGATGTTTCTAGGTGGAGGCATGTTCACAATAGCATCAATCTTATTTTTATCTATTTCAATTCCTCGATGAGAGACGATAAACCCCAAGAGTTTCCCTACGTCAACATCGAAGACACACTTAAGAGGGTTTAGTCTCATTTTATATAACTAAAGTCTTTCAAAGACCAAATATAGATTTTCAACATGCATTCCTTGTGCTAGGGAGGATACCAAAATGTCATCGACATAATCTTCTAAGATCTAATGGATGAAATCATGGAAGATCAAAGTCATGGCTTGTTGATAGGTTGCTCCCATGTTCTTCAACCCAAACGACATGACGACATAGAAAAAGGTCCCCTATGGGGTCATGAAGGTGGTCTTATACTAATCTTTTGGGTTAATATGGATTTGATTATAACCCAAGAAGCCATCCATAAATGAAAGCAAAGCATACCTAGCGGTCGAATTGATGATCATATCAATATTTGGGAGGGGAAATTCATCCTTGAGAAATGCCTTATTCACATACCAAAAGTCGATGCAAATATAGATTCTCCCATTGGGTTTTCTCACCGGTACAATGTTTGAGATCCAAGGTGAGTAGTCAATAGGCCCGATAAAACCAACTTTTAAGAGCTTCTGTTTCTTGGTCTTGACCAACAAGGCCACCTTAGGATTCATTTTTTGAATCTTTTGTTTCACAAGCTTAGCATCAGGACTAAGCACAATGTTGTGTACCACAATTGACTCATCAATGCTAGGCATCTCTTCATAAGACCAAGCAAAGATGTCAGGGAATTGATGTAACAACTCAGAATATTCTTTTGATTCTTCAAGGGACAAGCACTTCCCAATCTTTATAATTTTATTGGGAGCCTTATCACTCATGACAACATTAGTAGTATCCCCGCATAGGAGCACACTACTATCGTTCGGATGAGAAAAAAATATTTTCTCTTCACTACAGGAGAGAGGTGCCCCCTGTGCAGCAGATTCTCCAAAGTAGGCTTGAGCATTCAAGCAATATGGGAATCGATGTTTATGATGATAAGAGGGCAGCTCCTCATAGACACCTAGAAATTCCTTCAAGGATTATTCAAAAGGGAATAAGTCCAAATGAATCTCAGTAGGCGATGAACTAGTATCAATGAGTTATGGTTGGACAAGCTCTAGAGGTAGGGGATCGATTGAAATCATGTTCACTATCAACCATGGTTTTGCCTTTCGCCTCGTATGATGGTACCCTAGTCCAGTGTTGTGGTGGCGAGGTTCAACCTCTAAAGGGATCCAAATGTCTTGTTCATTATGCCCACAACCCCTTCCATCGTACCCAGGTTGAGAGACCATCTTGTATCCAGGACCATAGATCTCTTGAAGCTCTTTCCCTAATGGTGGTTTGGTATAGAAAAGATGATCCAAATGGTAAGAGTCACTCGACTTTATGGATGCATAATCATCCTTCATAGCCAAAGTGAATTCTATCTTTGGAAAACTCAAGTGGACAGGATCTACTTTGTATTCACCAATGTGGGAATTAGTGACATCCAAAGAACCCTAGTCGTCGCATAAACATGCATTGACTTTCGATGGAGAAGACAAATTTACTTGAGATAATTGCTTAGAGGACAACTCTAGCATTTCCATCTTAGGAGTGTCAATCGTGAGAGACTCATATGACTTCTCCTTTTTAATGAATTCCTTAGGGATCTCTTCTTTCTTACACTCTTTGTTTTTAGGGGAGGTGGAAGAAGCAGGAGTTATCAGCAAAGAAGATAAGCTTGGTACCCAATTATGAAAAGAGGGTGTAGCTACAGCTTGACCCACTATGGCAATCTGACATAACTGCATAGCCTCAAGGTTAGCTCTAACTGTGACAACACAGTTATCAGCTACAAACTTCACTGCTCCATGAAGCGTAGAAGAGATGACTCCCAAGGCATGAAGCCAAGGTCTACCTAGAAGAAGGTTGAATGATAAAGGACCTAGAATAACATGCACAAGGGTTGGAATGGTTACTGGTCCAACCTTCAAGGATAGTATGACAGTTCCTACAATGATTTTTTGATAATTGTCAAAACCTTGAATGTACAAAGAGGACGTTGCCAAAGATTTCAGATCTTCTTTGATATTTGGTAGAAAGTCCAATCCACAAATATTAAGTGTATATCCAGTATTAATTAGAGTTAATTTGATACCCACACCATTCAAATGGACAATAATCATCAAAGGATCCGTTAGATTCCTCACCTTGAAAGGAATAAGTTCATGTGGATTGAAAGTAATATTCCATGAATCTGCATGAATATGATCCATCAATGCATTCACGTCAGCCAGTCTCTTAGATGAAGGTAGCAAGATCTTCTACAAATCTTCCTGTAGCATACCTTGGTATATCGGGGTGGTTTGTAGCAAATCCCATAGTGAGATCTTAGCTGGAGTAACCTTAAGTTGCTCGATAAGATCGTAATCATTCGATCACTTGTCCATCGACACCGATGCCTTAGGAAGAGTCGGTTGAGAAGGTGGTAAAGAAATTTGTTGTTGTTATCCAGAAACTTGCCTGTTATTATGAGTCCTATACATGTGTGCAATGGTGTTGTAAGGCAACTATCTAGATTACATAAATCTAGCATATAGATCAAAATTTTCTCCTTTGAAAGGCTTTCCATTAATCCAGACTTAACCTTCTTGGGGGAAGGACTAGCCACTGTCACATGAATGATAGGTCTCTTAGGCCTTTGAGGGGCTGCAGAGATGACAATGACATTCACAGATTCTTTTTCTTCATATGAGGATATTGAGGAAGGTGACTCATCCTTTGCAAAGGAGGAGGTGCATCAAGGAATTCATCTAAGACTTCATCCAACATATAGAAATCATCTTTCTAAAATACCTTATCAAAGACATTAAACTCTAAAAGGAAGAGATCCGACATCTAGACCATTCACATCAGGTTCACCAAAATGTAATGGATGGAATTTTCCACCTTAGGAAAGTTGAATCCCCAAGGACAAATTATTCATTCGATTACCTCTTTGAATAGGTGTAACGCTGAGCCAAGAGAAAAAGGAATGCTCTAGGTCAATTAGAGAACTGAGGCAAACCTTTGGCAAACTCTACAAGGTTCTATAATTGAGGCGATAGCGCAAACCCAAGACTGCAATGTGGATTGTGGACTGCAACGTGATGCGCTAGTGTCCTAGGTGGACATAAGAAAGAGCTAGACAAAGATGTCTGGTCATTACACATAGAACTTAGAACATAAATGGAATTAGCTTAACTACTAACTATCTAACGAGATAACCACATATGAATGAATAAGTATAGAATGTACAAAATATGGGTGAAATAATCTATGAACTGCTTAAACAAAAAAATAAAGCAGATTGGACAAAGAAAATAAAGAACCTGGGAGGATATTGAGTTTAGGACGCTAGCGGCATGCATGGATGCCATTGCGCTACATTGTCGTGTGTGCATCCAGAAAGAAATAAGTTTTAGAGTCCAAATAGTAGGTCAACCTTTACCTACACACACAGAAGAGGGGGAAAAAAGTTGGGGTTGTATAGGGGCCTACCTCAATTAGACCCCTACTTAGGTGTTTCCACTGCCATGGACAATCGGATTGGTATAGATTAAAAAATAGATAACTTGGTACAAATTGGTAAATAGATGCAAAAAGAAAATCTAATTCCTATTGCATGCAAATAAAAATT
Organism: Cryptomeria japonica; assembly: GCF_030272615.1. Classification (NCBI taxonomy): domain Eukaryota; kingdom Viridiplantae; phylum Streptophyta; class Pinopsida; order Cupressales; family Cupressaceae; genus Cryptomeria; species Cryptomeria japonica. The sequence continues at coordinate 553,467,933 of NC_081414.1, read as the reverse complement.
GGAATATTGGTAAATACACTTATTAATGCAAAGGAATCATTGCATGAAAGTAAAATACAGAGAGTAAGTTTTGAAATCATACCCTCCTTGATATTTGGCATTGTGAGCATGATGAAGCCCACTTGATAGACAAATTGGTAAGAAGCCACAATGAGGTCGGGAAGCTTGATGTTGGTATTGATAGCTTGCTTTTGATGTTGATGTTGCATGAGTCAAGAGCTTGCCAAAGAGAACTTTTTAGAGAGCTTGAGAGAGTTTGAGAGAGCACAAAGATCAATAGCCAAGAACCTAAAGTGGGAACCCCTCCAAATGAGTTAAAAAGGGACTTTAATTCAAAACAAGCACGAAGAGCCGTTATGGCATGACACGGGTCAAGGGACATGCGTCGGTGCGCATCTGAGTCACCAACACTTTTAGAAATCTGATCGCTTTCCAAGATATAAATGGGCCATGCAGACATCAATGCGTCGTGCTGTCGTCCGTCGAGAATAGGTCCCAAAGGGCTGATAGTGCTAGCTTCATGATGATTGTAATGAATTCATCATATGTTTTTATTGATGAAACACATACACACACATATGTTTATATTGTCTACCGATATAACTTCAAGTTGTTTATACTGCAACTGGTATGCTAGAGGTTATACTAAGAGGTTTATCTCTAACTGGTACTTTGTGATAACTGGTATATGCATAGAAGACAACCAGTGGATACACATTAATCTGCATCAACATGAAGATCAAGCGGAGATTATATTAGGAGATTCAAGGATAATGGTTCATATATTTAACTCTAACTAGTATTTGTTGATTTTGTGATGAGTTATCCCACCGAAAAGTTTTGGCGATATTTTTGTGATGAGTTATGATCACTTGACCAGATACACTACACCTAGGAAATTGTGTTATGATTTCTTTGGGCCGACATGAAATCTAATTGTCTATATATTGACATCACAATGAATTATTTCATATGAGTGAAAGTGATATGTTGTGTGCGAAAGTTAAAAGAGTTTAGTTGCAGAGTATGCGAAAGAGTAGTGTTGAATATGTTTAGAAGGATTTGATCAATTAAGTATTGTGCTACTCAGACAGATCAAACCAATCCTGTTGTTTTCTAACAATCACAAAAGAATTCAAATCCCTTAACCAGGTAAGCTCTAATAGAATTCAAATCCCCTAACCAAGATATAATAGTCAAAGGAGTGAAATGGAAGGTGGGGAAGGGTAATTTCATTAAATTCTGGGAAGACACTTGGTTGTTAGACTCTCCCATTAGTGACAATCCTGATTGGGGAAAGCTTCAGGATCAGTGTAAGGAAAAATTTGGTACTACTATGGCTGACTACTGGAATTTAGGCCAGTGGAAGGACTTATCCTCTATTGATCCTTCCCTTGAGCATCTGAATAAAATTATGAATTCTATGGTGGTGGTTGATGACAAGGACCAGCTTATCTGGAAACTTATTGTTGATGGTAAATTATTTGTCTCCTCTCTTTATATTCAACAATATTCTAGTCAAGAGAGCCCTTGCTGGGCTAAGGCTTGGGTGAAAGGACTTATTCCCAAAATTAATATTTTTTTCTGGACTGTCCTTCTAAATAAGATTTTGATGACTGACTATCTCAAAACTGGAGGTTTTTGTCTGCCTAGTATTTGTCTTCTTTGTATGCAAAATGAGGAAACCATTAATCACATGTTTATCCATTGTCCCTTCTCTGGTGATATTTGGTCTAGATGTCTGGACAACTTCAATCTCAGATGGGTCTTCCCTGAAGTTGTCCAAGATGTTTTTAATTCCTGGTTCTACCCTTCAAAGAACAATTCAGTTACTTTATTATGGAGATTTACTTTACCTCATATTTGTTGGGGAATCTGGAAAGAAAGAAATGATAGAGTGTTCAGAGATAAGGCTTCAAAAGCTCAAATTATTTTTGAGAAAATCAAAAGACATATGGTGTAGAACCTCTATATCACAAGTGGAATAACAAACCTCAAAGATCAAGGTGATAACATCCTTTTCAAGAATTTGAGAATAAAGGGGAGTGACATCATACATGCTAATCCTAGATAAGAGGCGAGATGGGAATGCCCCCCTCATGGATGGATGAAAATTAACTTCAATGGTGCTTCCAAGGGTAACCCTGGCAATGCAAGATGCGGTATGGTTTTAAGGGATGAAGAGGGAATATGCAAAGCTATCAAATGTATTCCTATAGGTTATCAAACCAACCATGTTACCAAGGCCATTGCTGCTTATCATGGGTTGGTTCTTACTAAGGATTCCAATCGCACTAAAGTTTGGGTTGAAGGCGATTCTTTGAACATTATTAATTGCTTGAATAATGTTTTCCCTCCCTCTTGGTCTATACACAATTCCATCAAAACTATGAGGAAATTGGTGAAACTTTTGAAATGTGTATTTTCACACTTGTATATAGAGAAGTCGACATGTGTGCTAATTGGGCTACCAACCTGGCTTGCCGCTCTAACAAAATCATTGCCCTTTATGGTGAGAGTAATCTCAAGTGTGAGGTGAAATCTTTGATTGAACTAGACCGTATCCATATGAAGCAATGTGTCTTTGCTAATCACAATTTCTAATGCATTTTCCTCATTCTTCTATGATTGTTCACAATGACGACGAGGCTTGTTTTATTATTAGTCATATCATATTTTCTTTGCATAGATTCTGGGTGGTTCTTCATAACAACAACAAAATTGTTAGGTTTCTTCACAGAGATCATAGAGAAAATAACAGAGCTGAGATAAGGAAGAATTATGAAAGAAATGGTAATATGAGAGGTAATAAAAAGAGGTTTAAACCAACTTCTTGCTCGGACTAGAAGAAAAACGATGAAGTTTGGGAGATTCTTCAAGAGGGAGGCTTGAGTGTTTTTATGGAAAGGCTCTACGACAAAGACCCTACTGTCACTAAGCATTTCATAAAAAACTGGAAGAATGGTAAGGTTCTTGTTGGTGCCCAAATGAAGAAGGTGGATGAAGATGTCATTGCTGAAGCTATAGGTATGGTTAAATAAGGTATTAAATTTTACAGAGATTGAAGTGTGTCTGACAAGGTTGCGGATAGGTTTCCTGTCACTGATGGAGAAAAAAGGAAATTGGTGAAGGTGGATAATCCCTACCATTCCCCTAAGCATATTTGCAGACCATGGAGGTTTGTGTTGTTTTCCACCATTAGCTACATTACTCTAGATGGGAGATTCACAAGGGCTTATGGGCATCATTTTGTGTTGCTTAATCACTTTTGTCATGGTGACAAGGTCAGTCTGCCTTACTATCTTGCTTTCACTATGGATCATACTATTAGAGAAGTGCAGAAAGACTCTCAAAGATACCATGCCCTCCACTAGGGTTTAATGGTTTTATTTTATAAGATGTTAAAGGGGAAAACTATTCAGAAACCCATTAGTAAAGGCAAAAAAATTAGGGATGATGATACTGAAAGCAAGAATAGTGGGTTCAATCTCTACTCTGAAACTGAAGGTGAGTATGAGGATTTCAGCAACAAGGAGAAGACCAAGGGAAAGAGCATGGGGACTATTGTGGATTCTAACCTTTTGGACTCTAAGGATGAGTCTTTTGATGGTAAATTTATAAAAATCAAGAAGATAAAGGGTATGGGTAAGAAAACCCAAAGGACCAAGAAAACTTGCAAGGGGATAAACAAGGTGAAAAGGAAGATTATTATTTCTTCTGATGAGGATACTGAGGTTGAAAAAACCAATAATAAGAAGGGTAAGGAGGAAGATGAAATCTTGGATGGTGATCATGGGGAGAACCTAAGCACATAGAGAATGTAGAATGAGGGTTAGGAGAACAACATGGGAAATCAAAATGACTGTCATGGTGACATTGGTAATGACAACATCAAGGGTTTTTGTGAGGTCATTAGAAAAATGGCAAAAGAGATTAGTGACTTGAAGACTGACCTCAATGTGATAAAAAAGGCTACTATGGGCAAGAAGCCTCTCTCTGCTAATGTAAAATAATTAATGGTTTTTATTAACAAGGCTGAAGCAATTGAGGCTATGATTAGTAAAATTCTAGAAATGGAAAAGAAGGCGAAGGAGCTAGAAGGGAACAAAGATGCTAAGGGTCTAGATACTAACCTGAAAAATCTGGTCAATAGAGTGGATAGGATGGAGCTTACTATGAAGAGGATTGCTAAGAAAAACTTCCATATCCTTAAAGCCACTGTTGACCATGTTAACATCCTGATTAACAAATTTGAACAGATTAAAGGCAAGGAGGATGATAAGGATTAGATGGAGAAGAAGGGTCACAAAAAAAGAGCAAGGGCCAACACTCGGAAATAGGTTGATATCAAGGAAAAAGAGCTAGAATAAATGAAAAAATTTGCGATAAATATGAAGCAGATGGTGGTTCATGCTGAAGAACTTATGAGAAACATTTAGCTATCTTTGTGTTTTCTTTGTGCTTTCCTTTGGTTGTCTAGTGTTGCTTCCTTTGTCTTGTGTTCCCTTTTTTTTTTGACTGGGAACTATTCTATGTGTGGGTGATCAGGCACTATTGTTTTATGCCTCTTTTATGCTTTATCTTTCTCCTGCTTTGTAACAAGGTTCTGGGTTCCTTTCAAAAACCTATTTTTAATTAATCAAAACAAGCTTCTTTATACAAATCCTCTAATAGGGTGACCCATTAGTTTGGATTCAAAAATCCTCCACTGAGGTTAATCCTAATAGGCTACTACCTTTCACAGGGTATAAGCTTCTAATCAAGCTTTGGGATCTCTAAAAAGATTTGCTCCTAGCAGAGCACTTTGTAGACCCTAACCGATCAGTTATCTATTAGTTAACTTGTGAGTTCCATCTCACCATAGTTTTTACCTATTTGTTTTTTCCATGTACGAACACTTGTATTATGGTGGATTTTATTATATCATTTTGGATTACATGCATTGTGTTTAAAAGCTTTGTTAAGTTCATCTCCTGGTTAGTGTTTGAAATAGTTTTATATTTGGTGTCACTAATTTAGCCCCCCCTCTTAGTGATTTTCAAGTCTACAAATTGGTATCAGAGCCTAACTTCTTTGATGCCTAATCACTTAGAAGGGAGCCTTGAAACTACCATGGGGGACATGAGCTACTTTGATATGGCTAGAGAGCTAGAAGCTAGCAGAAATGAGCTTGAAACCCTTAGGGTCAAACTGAAAGCTTCACAAGTCAAAAGGAGAGAGCTAACTGATATTGATGCTTTAGCCAAGGAATTTGAAAAGTTAAATGGTGAGAAACTAAATCTGAGGAGAGATCTAGAAGGTCTCACTATTCACATGAGTCAGGAATTGGAAGCTAGAAGAGCTGCTGAAGATCTTATCAAGGAAAGAGATCAAGAGATTTCCAAGATCAAGTGAGAAAATGCTACCTTGCATGAGCATTTGAATGTTGAAAGAGAAGAGAAGGAGAACTTACAGCTACATCTTGAACTAGCATCATCTCTGAGAGAGAACCTATCAAAGCATAATGAAGATCTCACCAAATAGCTTACCGAAGCTAATGGGTAACTAGAAAAGTTCAACAAGAGTTCTACCTTGCTTGAAGAGCAAATTGAATCACAAAGGATGAAAGGTGATACCTCTGGACTTGGTTTTCATACATTTGAGAAAGGTGAATCCCCCGATACTAAGAGCAACACTCTTAAGAACAAATCTTCTGCTAAGATCAAGAAGCCTACCAGTAAGAAGGTCTTTAAACCTGTTTGTTTTGTTTGCCATAAACCTAGTCACACTGCAAATGTTTGTAAGACAAACCTAACACAAATACAAGCTACAATACTAATGCTAGGTATGTGTCCAAGAAATTTGAAGGTCATTGCTTCACATGCAGAATGTATGGACATAGATCTGCTAAGTGCAGATATGGAGAAAATAGTCTTGTACCGTATATGCATCCAAGATCGAATGACAACTAGATGAGGAATTTTGTCAATTGGGTCAACATGAACCGGCAAAGACCCTATGAGAATAAATTTAGTTCATTTGAGATGGAAAAGGTAACAAATGTCATTTGTACCATCTATAATAACTTTGGTCATGTGGCTATGAACTGTAGAAGAAGAACTAGGAGAGGAAATGTAGGACCTTGGAAATCATCTGGTATGGTCTGCTATCACTATAACAAACTGGGGCACTTAGCGAAATTCTGTAGATCCAAAAATATCAAACTATTCTATTCTTCTAAGGATTAGAAAGGAAAGAAGAAAGTTAATATTGAAAAAAAAAAATATGAAATGAATCGGATATGGAGGAAGAAGTGTGATGACTCACCTGAAGAAGAAATTGTTCCTTCACCCAGTGAAGAGAACATTGCACTAGTGAATTAAGCCTTTTAATATGGCTAAGGGGAGCTTAATAGTAAATCCACCTCTGGACCCCTTGAGATGAATGAGTGGTAAGAGAATTTTGAAGCATGAAATATTGATAACTTTTTGTCAATATGTTATCAACCGATTTTCTCCTTGAGCGGTGAAATTAGGGTTTGTAACCCTAATAGGTGAACATTTAATGCAGTAGGTAAAAAGGATTAAAGCAAGTTTTTACTTTATTATTTTTACCCTAACGCATTCGAGAAAGAAATTTGGAGTGCTTGTTGAGATAAGAAAAATTGTTGGCTGATAATTGTCAAAGTTGCATTGTGATTTGCAATCAAGTTCATTTGAAGGTTGCAGAAGATCAAACTAGTGTGCACTTGGACATTCAACTGGTAAACAAGGCAACATGTGTGAAATAAGGTATTTCTTTGAAAATCCTACTTCAAATCTTGTTCATCTAAAATGGCATCATCTTCAAAGATAGTAGAAAGGTTAATGATTACATTTGAACCAATGGAAGTTGTAGAGGCGAAACAAATTGTGTCGTATAATGTATTATCACAAGTTCCTAGTGGAGTTTTAGTAAAAGGATATTTGTCAAGTTATATTTATTGTAAGATAGAGGATCTAGGATCACTATACATTTACACTCAACTAAATCCCTTTGTGATGAGAATGGAAAGATTCAAACACAGTAAGCTAGGGTTTTTGAGAAAGGTTTTTACAACGCCACTTATTTTCTAGAAGATCTTGAGGAAGAGCATATTAGAATCATTTTGAGTCCGGTTCATGGTGAGAACATGTACTTAGAGAGAAATCACACAATTACCAAGGAAGCCATGCAAGCTGTAACTGGTTATTATTCAACTGATGAATTACCTGAGATGAGACGAATTTCAAAAGAGACGGTATACTCTCTAACCGGTTCAACATCTGACAAACGCTCTTTTTTCGTTAACAATATCAGGGACCCAAAGGTGAAATTGGAAGCTATGGTTATAGGCTACCAAGTATTTTACTCCAGTAGACTAAAAAGTGTTCCATCTACAACAATTCATATAGCTCGTAGGATGATAGTTGAAAATGCAGATTATGATCTTTGTGAGGCAATTAGAAGACAATTGTTTCTAAATATGCAATCTATCAAGAAGGAGAACAGTCTAAATTTCAAGTATGGACAACTATTGGTTGGGTTATTCTATTATTTTCAAAATTTGCTACCAGGAATAGTTGATATTGAATGGTCAAAGGACCTACTGGTATCTGCACAAATCAAGAACAACATCAAGGCTATAAAGAATACTTTTCCTGCTGCTATGAATAAGTATTTCAATGAGTTTCAGAAGAAGATGATCATGAGAATGAGATTGCCTAAAGATGTGGTAAGTCATTTTGCAAAAGACATTGTTTTCACAGTTACCACTAATTTTTTTTTATGCAAGCAATTGAGCCAAGAAAAGAAGAAATGAAAGATATGAGTTATGAGGTGAACCATGACTTACTGGTTGGTTATGCTAATAACCTATTAGCATCTCCTAAAGATAAAAAGAAGGCAAAACTAGATATTGTGGTATTCTAGGATGCATAAGCCAAAACCAATATTGCTCCTACCACAAGTGGGAAAGGAAAGAAAAAGAAAATTGATGAAGCACCTCTGGTGATGAAGAATATAAGGGTGACTCGGAGTATCCAAACCAAAAGAGAACCAACACCTAAAGTCTATACAAAGAAGGAGAATGTACCAAAGAGGAGAAATTGGAAACTTGTTCTTCAAGAAGAATATGAGGGTACTGATACTGAAGAACCTAAGAAGATGAAAGCTATCGGTAGAGTAGCAAAGTCTGTAAAGGAAGTGCCAAAGGCAACTGTGCCTATCGATATCTCAACTTTCAAGCCTGATAACCATTTTGAAAGAACAATGAAGACATTAGAGAGGAACAGATTTGACAATGTCAAAAAACATTTTGATTCCTTCACTGAAGATGAGAAGAAGCAAATCATTAAATAGGTAATCACTCATTTGTGTCATTATAGTAGATATCCACATGATCTTGAAAAGGATATCTCAAATTCTTTATACACTATTTTGTTAAATAAATGGAAGGAAGTGATAAAATTGGAAAAATAAATTATTGATGAGATATTTGTACAATATTTTGCCAATTTGTCTACGGATGAAATAATTTCTTTATTTGATTAGTACAAAATTCAATTTTCTTTCAAAGCAAGGATATTGAAGCTACTTAGTGGAAAGAGGGAAATTATTGAGACTGAGACACATCAGATAGTCTATGAAATCAAACAGATGGAAGAGCTCATCCATCCTCTAAGAATGAGGAAGATGTTGTTAATCAACTAGAAATGGATCAAGAAGAGATTCTACAAGATGATGAGGTCTATCCTGTCAAGAAGAAGGATGAAACCATTATTCATGTTGTTGATGATGTGCAGGATACAATTGATCTATTTGGAGACAACACTACACTAGATATGGAACCTCCTGAAATCACTGATACATAGATTACTTTAGTTGAGCAACTGACAGCTCAACCGAAAGTGGATAATCCATCAGAAATAGAACAACCAAAGAAACCCCAATCCCCACCGGTCTTACAAGATACTTAGAAGGAGTCTATGGAAAATGTTGTCACACAGACTTTTGAATAGGAAGCAGAGAAAATCTAGAGAAAGCAATCATTAAGGTTACATCCTCTAAACCGGCAAAGCCATTAGTCACTCCGCAGATTGATGAGGATGATGATAATTCATTAGGCATTTTAGGGCCTATCAATGTTGACAACATGAGCACATCTAAATGATGAAGATTGCAAGTGTTATGCAATCTAGAGTGCATAAGAAGAGACTTAAAGAGCAAAGGGTTGAAACTAAAACAATTCAGAATGCAGTAGATATTCTATCTAGTCTACTACCAGAAACTTCTACAATGCATATACCATTCCCTATTAGCAAACTTGGTCAGTTGGTTACTTACACATCTGATCAAATTAAGTCACTTGAAGAAGCAACATTAACCTATCCTGAGAAAAGTCACAAGAAGAAGTATGGGGAGAAAATTGCAAAGGACATTGTGTTGAACACTGAGTACCACTGAGAGGGGGGTGAATCAGTGGTTCATGGCTTTATCACTTTTATAAACTAATCTCAAAATATCAATTACTCACTTAACTTTTAAGCAGTCATACCGGTAATACAAGAAAGAAAACCAAAGAGATCATTCACACACAAGTGATTCACAACTCCAGATTTACAAGGAAAACCCAATATAGGAAAAACCTCGGTTAGAAAAGCTGTTGGAATCTACTGCTCCAATCCAACCTCACAAGTAAAACACTGACTTACAAAGATTTAGGGCACCAACCCAAGGATCGCCAACCCCTACACCAATCTTCAACTTGGCGATGTATATGAAATATTATTTGAATACAATTAAGGCTTCTTGTTGCAAATGAATTCTTCAACTCTTTAATCAATTGACACTCTGTCGATTGACAGACATTCTCCTCCACTGAAACTCACACTGCTGGTTGTGGAATTATTGTCTCTATTTCTCAACCTCTATTATCTTTCTCTCCCTCTCATACACAAGATCACACTAGGATCCTGTCTTCTCTGCCACGCCTTACTGGCTAGGCTCAATTGCAAGACTATAGAACTGCCAGTAGAATCCTCTCACCGGTATGCTTGCTCATGCACACTACAACTTTCTTAGAATTCTTTCTAAGGCTCACAATTATTTTCTTTTCTTACTCTCTCTACACTTCACCTCTTTCATAGCATCAGTTCTTTTTGTTTTGAGCTCTCATTTCTTATATGATGATTTCCCACCAGAATGTAATTCAAAAACTTGAGTGGTTAGGGTTTCCTATTTTCGACACAATCTTCATGAAATCCAATCATACCTATCTCAAATTGATCACCTGTCCTAGAAGGATGTACCTGCACATGGTTTCCATTATCCAATGCACATTATTTGGAAATGGCAATCTTGAATCAGATCTTCTTTCACAAAATTAGTCGACACATAAAGCACTTCAAAAGATTTCTTTTCGAGGACTTCTTGAATCAGATTTCCCTTTCATAGATTCAGACACCAACTACTCTTTGATCTTCCTTTGTCATTCCTTCTTCCTCAAGCCACAATCAGTCATATACAATCCCATGATTTTTGGCTCCTCCATTAATAGCGATTATCTATTTCATCAACCCTATCGACGAGGCTTCACCAACCATAACATGTTTGCCACCTCTGCTACACATGGCACCACAATGATCAAGACATGGCCCACCAACATATACCGATAGAAATCTTTGTCGATAGAGATTATTCTTCTATAAATCAGTAGAGCATCCTATACCGATAGCACCTCTTCATCTCTGGTGGTGTGAGACAAATTTAACATTCATCATTTCATCATAAATAGGTAACCATCCTTCAGACCGGTTGACATCAATGACAAATTAGTGCCAAATTGCCAACAATCTCCCCATTTGGCATTGATGTCAACTTATAGCAATATACTCCATATCGGTACATTTTTTCCCCTTTGACACAATGACAAAGGGTACTGTGCACTCCCTCTTTGATTCATACAAAAACTTCCCCTTTGACCACTATCAGCTCCCCTTGAGTGACATAAAACCTACCTAGGCAGATGACATAACTCCCAACTTGTGTCGGAGGTACTCAAAAGTGCTTACTGGTAATGGTTTGGTGAAAATGTCTGCTACTTGTTCATTAGTAGGAACATAATCCATCCTTACCTCTTTTCCTTTAACCTTCTCTTTGAGAAAATGATATTTGATAGCAATGTGCTTTGTTCTGGAATGCATGACAAGATTCTTTGCTATGTTGATTGCACTCGAATTGTCACACCGAATGAGAATAGGACCAGTGATGTCCACCTGTATATCTTTGAGATTCTCCTTCACCCAAAGCACCTAAGAGCAACATGTAGCAGCAACAATGTACTCAACTTTGGTAGTGGATAGAGAGACTGAGTCCTACTTCTTGCTATGCCAAGAGACCAACTAGTCACCAAGAAAGAATGCACCACCACTTGTGCTCTTTCTATCATCAATGCATCCTACCCAATCAGCATCAATGTATGCTTCCAAGATAAAATCTCCCTATTTAGGATACGATAAACCATAGTTGAGTGTTCCTTGTAGGTACCTAAAAATTCTGCTAATAACATTCATGTGTGACTGCTTTGGGGCAGCTTGGAATCTGGCCACCATGCACATTGCCTGAATTATATTTGGTCTTGAAGTGGTTAGATACAATAGACTGCTTATCATGGATCTATACAGAGTCTAATCCACCACCAGTGATTCATCATTCTTTCTTAATTTGCTCTCGGTCACCATGGGGTACTTACTAGTTTACAATCTTCCAGTTGGAATATCTTCAACATCTCCTTTATATACTTGATTTGAGAGATAAATATTCCTTTATCCTGTTGTAATATCTGCAAACCAAGGAAGTAAGTCAATTCACCAAGCATCGACATCTCAAATTATGACTGCATCTGATCAGAAAACTCTTTGTAGAGGGTATTCTTGTTGCCTCCAAAGATGATGTCATCTACGTACACAACCACAATAATCATGTGATTCCCATCTTTCTTTATGTACAAATTGTTGTCAGCACTTCCCTTTTTGAATCCCTGCTCCTTCAGATATTGGTCTAATCTTGAGTACCATGCTCTAGGAGCTTTCTTTAGACCATACAAATCCTTCTTTAACCGACACACAAATGTCTCATCATCATGTAGTAGAAACCCTTCTGGTTGCTCCATGTATACTTCTTCCAAATTTCCATTTAGAAAAGTAGATTTTACATCTATTTGGTATACTTTATAGCCCTTGTAGGAAGTGTAAGCTAGAAACATTCTTATTGCTTCTAATCTAGCCACCAGTGCATATGTTTCTTCAAAGTTAATCCCCTCTACTTGAGAGTAACCTTTTCATACTAGTCTAGCCTTGTGCCTTACAATCTTACCTTCTTCATTCATCTTGTTCCAGTAGACCCATTTTGTGCCAATGATATTATTGTCTTCCGATCTAGGAACTAATTCCCAAGTCTTGTTCTTCTCAATCTGGTGCAGCTCTTCTTCCATAGCATCCATCCATTCTTGTCTCTTACTAGCCTCAATGAACATTTTGGGTTCAACTTCAGTGATGAGGCATAGGTTGACTTGTTCATCATTCCGAGCAAGTCTTCTTCTAGTCTACACACCATCACTCACAGTTCCCAAAATTTTCTCTTTCGGGTGATTCAGCTATACATACCGGTTGGGGACCTTCTTGGATGCTACCTTTGGTTCAGTATCTAATTTAACTTCATCATCTTCATCATTAGAGTCATCATACCGGTTAACCTATGGTTGACATCCTTTGTGCATATCTTTATCAACTTTTACATGCACACTCTCAATGATTCTTCTTAGTCTTTTATTGTACTATTTGTAGGCTTTGTTGTTAGATGAGTAACCAAGGAAGATTCCTTCATCACTCCTAGAGTCAAAACTTCCTAAACCATCCATATCTTTCTTGATGAAGCACTTGCTTCCAAACACTTTGAAGGATTTGACTGATGGCTCTGGTCATACCATAACTCATAAGGTGTCATTTTGTTGTTTGTTCCTAATTGAACCTGGTTCAAAGTGTATGCAATAGTATGAACAACTTCTTTCCAATATGTGTCTGGCAGACTAGCATCATTTAACATGGTTCTGGCCATCTCCTTGACCATCCTATTCTTCATTTCTACCACACCATTTTGTTGTGGTGTTCTAGGAGTAGAGTATTGCCTTCTAATTCCATGTTTTTCACAATAATCTTCAAATTCATTTGATGTAAACTCTCCACCCTATCTGTGTTAGGTCCCAGAGACAACTGAGAGGGGGGGTGAATCAGTTGTCAAATAAATTTAAACCAAAAACAACTTAACCAAATTAATGCTTAATATTGGTAAACTAGTTCAACATGTCGGTAGATAGTTTTAATAGTTAATTTCTATACCAGTAACGATTAGTGCATGAAACATAAACACAAAGTCATCCACAACACATAACACCAATATTTGTACGTGGAAACCTTGTAAGGGGGAAAACCCTTGTGGGAAACCTTACCCACAATCAGATGATACTACTGTAGATAGTAAGTGTAAATAAATGGGGTTTGCACATGCAGAAAGGCCAACAACCTAGAGCCCATTGCTCAATTACAAAATGGGAGTCACACTGACTACAGTTGGATGCTTAAATCCAATAAGAATGTACTACACAAAATATCATCTTCATATGTTGGATTCAGTACTGGTGTAATGCTGATATGCTTTCACAAAAACCTAGCTTCACCTTCAAATAATGTCTGCATGTATAGATTTTCTTAATCTCACATATACCTTCACACAATCCTTTTTTGCATTCCACATTTGATCTTACAAATAAGATCTTACATTTATACCATAACCTAAGATCAATTTTAGTAGGTCAGCTCTACAAGATATTACAATAAAAACATTTTACAAACAATATAATATCCGATGCAATAACCAATTGAACATGTTGGCTTAATGCATTTACAACAACAATTAATCATCTCCATAGCATGCCATGTTGATCTGAAAAAGATAAACCTACCAGTGTAACCCTAGACCTATATGCTGGTAACAACAAATATGCAACTACGAATATACCAATGAACAAAACTTCAGGACAAGATGTCCAAATGATGTCTTTGACATTACCAAGTGTTTTCCATATCATTCCAAGTGCCAGTGATCATTATATCTTTCTGGTGTACCAGATACTAGTAACTGTGCAATAGTTACTTGCTTGTCGGTGAATGCTACTGGATCTCCAAAGTGCCAAAGTTGATAAGAGTTTAGTAGGTGTTGACATCAATGACAAAACCATACCAAAATACCAACAATTTGATCTTAGGCATTTTAATCTGTACCTACTTTCCTTTTTCACCATTTTCCAAAAGATCTTAAATCTTTTAAATGCTTGTGATTTATCTTGCAGAAAGGTGACCGATGTCATTCTTGAGTAGGCATCAATGAAGAGCATAAAGTATCTTTCACCATCAAGAGATCTTATTCTAGTTGGACCACACAGATCTATATGCATAATTTCAAGTGGTCTTGATGTGTTGTTCTCCTTTGTCCTAAAACTCACTTTTGTTTGCTTACCTTTTACACATTCATCACAAAATTTGTTTACCGGTTTGATGATGGGTGGAATATTCCTCGCACGTCTTTTTGCTTATTGCAACTAAATTATTAGAATTTATGTGGCCTAATATTCTGTGCCACAACCAACTTTCACCTACTTGTCCTAACATACATTGGGACTCATAGCATTCCTTTAAACTATAAACATTTCCATCAGTTCTCTTCCCTTCTGCCACAACTTTGCTGATATTGTCTTTCTTTATCTAGCATCCAGTTGAGTCAAAGGTGAATTTGTAACCTTTGTCACACATTTGACTCACACTCAGCAGATTATGATTGAGGCCTTCCACATTATATACATCATGTGCCTTTAGTTTTCCATCAATTCTTAGAGTTCCTTTTCCCTTTATTTTAATGGAGGAATTGTCTCCAAACCTTAGATCCACCATTCCAGTCTTCAATTTTGATGAATTTCTTTTTGTCACCAGTCATATGGTTTGAACAACCACTATCTACCACCCATAGATTTTTCCTTTTAGCATGCTAGGTCATCTATACTAAGAGACTTGATTCTGCCTATTCCTTTTCTTTCTCAATCCAAACTGGTTTGATTTCTTTCTTCTTGTTTGCTACTATATTGATCTCAGGTTCAGTTATCGGTCCTTGCTCTAGATTTGCCTTCATTTGCTTGATCTTTTTGTTTTTGCATAACTTTTCTATGTTTCCAAATTCTTGATAGTTATAGCATTTTATATTTTCATTAAAGTGAAGATAGTCTGCAATCTTTTCATCATCTTTCATTTTGATGCTTTCAATTTGGCCTCTTAGTGTTTGCAGCTTGGCTTCTTTGACTTTTGCATCTCCCTCAAACAACCTCTGCAATTTGTCCCATGTCTCCTTTGGTGAAACATAGTGCATGACTTTGACAAATTCATTATCAGACAATCCACTCAAGATATCATGTTTTGCCTTTGCATTATTTGCATACTCCTTTTTTGCATCCAAATCAGTGGGAGGAGTATTAGGAACAACATACCCATTCTTGACAGACATCCACACATCAAACCCAAGAGATGAAATAGAGGTCTCCATTCTTCTGCTCCAAAAGGCATAGTTGGATCCATCAAACATGGGGGCTTTTGAGGAAGTAGACTAACTTCTTGCCATTATGTTCAAAGTCCAAAATCAACCCAAGGTTTAACTATAAACGGAAACTTGGTCCTAATACCAATTGTTGAACATTGAGTACCACTAAGAGGGGGGTGAATCAATGGTTCCTAGCTTTATCACTTTTCTAAACTAATCTCAAAATATCAATCTCACTTAACTTTTAAGCATTCATACCAGTAATACAAGAAAGAGAACCAAAGAGATCATTCACACATAAGTGATTCACAACTCCAGCTTTACGAGGAAAACCCAATATGGGAAAAACCTCGGTGAGAAAAGTTGTTGGAGTCTACTGCTCCAATCCAGCCTCATAGGTAAAACACTGACTTACAAAGATTTAGGGCACCAACCCAAGGAGCACCAACCCCTGAACCAAGCTTCAACTTGGCAATGTATATGAAATACTATTTGAATACAATTAAGGCTTCTTGTTGCAAATGAATTCTTCAACTCTTTGATCAAATGACACTCTGTCGATTGACAGTCTTTTCTCCTCCACTAAAACTCATACTGTCGATTGTGGAATTACTATCTCTATTTCTCAACCTCTATTATCTTTCTCTCCCTCTCATACACAAGATCACACTAGGATTCTGCCTACTCTACCATTCCTTACCAGTTAGGCTCAACTGCAAGACTATAGAACTGTCGGTAGAATCCTCTCACTGGTATGCTTGCTCACGCACACTACAACTTTCTTAGAATTATTTCTAAAGGATCACAATTATTTACTTTGCTTACTCTCTACACTTCACCTCTTTCGCAGCATCAACTCTTTTTGTTTTGAGCTCTCATTTCTTATATGGTGATTTCTCGCCAGAACGTAATTCAAAAACTTGAGTGGTTAGGGTTTCCTCTTTTTGACACAATCTTCATGAGATCTAATCCTACCTATCTGGGATCGATCACCTATCCTAGAAGGATGCACCTACACATGGTTTCCATTATCCAATGCACACTTTCTAGAAATGGCAATCTTGAATCAGATCTTCTGTCACAAAATCAATCGACACATAAAGTGCTTCAGAAGTTTTCTTTTTTGAGGACTTCTTGAATGGGATTTCCCTTTCATAGATTTAGGCACCAACTACTCTCCGGTCTTCCTCTCTCATTCCTTCTTCCTTGAGCCATAATCAGTTAGATACAATCTCATGATTTATGGCTCCTCCATTAATGGCAATTATCCATTTCATCAACCCAGTCGATGAGGCTTCACCAACCATAACACGTTTGCCACCTTTTCTTCACATGGCACCACAATGATCAAGACATGGCCCACCAACACATACCAGTACAAATCTTTTCTGATAGAGCTTTCTTCTTTTGTAAACCAATAGAGCACCCTATACTAGTAGCACCTCTTCATCTTCGGTGGTGTGAGACAACTTTAACATTCATCATAAACAAGTAACCATCCTTCAGACTGGTTGACATCAAGGACAACTTAGTGACAAATTGCCAACACATTGATATGTTAGGATTCCCAAAGATACTGAGAGGGGGGGGGTGAATCAGTATCTAACTGATTAATGGATTTTCTAAAGTTATTAAATGAATTGCATTCCAAAATAGTGTACCGGTAAACCAGAAATAATTCAGTAAATAAGATCAATAACCACAACATAGAAAGCACACCATAACACAATATTTTTAATGAGAAAACCCGGTGTGGAAAAACCTCTGTGGGATTTGTAACCCATAATATTCACTCACTGGCCAATAAATGAATATTACTTACAATAGGGGCCTGCACATGTAGGAAGGCCAACTGCCTAAAGCTCACTGCCTAAATACAAAAGAGAAGTCTCACTGACTTACAAAAATGGATTATGCAAATCCAATATCATGTACTACTTCGGTTCAGCATCTGCTATGCCAGGTTCAATACTGGTTTAAGCTCATACAACTTCCAAAAACCTTATTCCATAATCTGCCTCAATATTCTCATCTGCCTATTACATATCATATATCCCTTACACAAATGATTTACAAGATCTCATACTTATGTATGAGTCTTATTACAATTCGCCTTGTCGGCTTTACAAAAAGATTTTACAATTGAATACAAAGTAAAATCCTATCGGCTAGGGTGGCAGTAAGCATCTTTGTTGCTGCCGCTACCGGTGTAGAGTCTGCCGATGTCATAGGATTGTAAGGTTGCCATCAATGACAATACCTTCAATCACCTACAATTTCTCATTTGAGTGTGCATTTTCCAACAATCTCCCCCTTTGGCATTGATGGCAACACTCATGAGAAAAAGCCAAAATTGTATCCAAAAAGTGTTGTCCAAAAACCTTACCAAAACTGTGTGCTCCCCTTGAGTAGGTGATCTCTTATGTCATACATTAATTGTGTGCTCCTTACTCTTTTTCTCATCCTCTACTACTCCCCCTTTGGCATCAATGACAAAGGTTGTCATTCAATGTCAATTGAGTGTAGTTCCTATCTAGATTGTTGTAACTGGTTGGTTACAATCTGATACAGGTTCACTAATTTAAACTTTAGGTTGTTATAGAACCTCTCACTATCCTTTAGTGTTGCTTCTGTCCTTTGGATTGTACCAGTGAGTATGTGCATTTTCTCTTCTGATGTCTTAAGTCCTGGAACAAGAGCCTCAAAAATTTCTTTTCTCAAAAAGATGAGGATATCTAGTTTAGGGCCTAGTCTGCATTTCAGTTCCTTTACCTTAAATTTTAATCTCTCCTTGTCTTTTTCAAGTTTTTTAATTTTCTCTTCATAGTTGATAATTTCCTGTTCTACTACTGATATGGAATTTGATGAAACTATTAAATTATCAGCAATATTATTGATTTCCTTCTGTGCTTTGTTGATCTCTGTATCTATATTCTTTGTCAAAATGTTGGTCTTACATGTATCTCTGTACAATTTCTTGAAGTCCAAAATTGTCTTTCCTAGTGTTGGTAATAATGTATCAATATGTTCCTTACTCTTCTTTACTGTCTTCTCAAAGAATTTGTCCTTCTCTTTATTTATTTTCTCTCTGAAAGCCTCCTCATTGATCTGATCAATTGTTAGTAGGTTGTCGGTTATGTACTTAGACAATGTGTCTAATTGACTTAAAGAATCTTTGTTTTCTAAGTTACACTTGGGTGCAATCATCTTCAAAATTGGTATGGTGTCATCAATTGCGTTATATGCAAGTGCATTGCAATCAATTATTTTCTTAATTGAATCAGGCAATACCTCTGTTACATTGGTTGCCCAGAATTCTGTTAGTGAAGAACTAGATGATTGACCAACTGCCTTAACAATCTATAATCTGTCGGTGTGAGGAACCTCTTTGCTTGTGGTGACCTCCGGTAGGTCAGTTTGAGTCTGAATTTCTACTAGCAAGGGTTTAGGTTTCTCAGCCGTAGCCGGTGGCACACTTTGTATTAACCTTTACCTCACCCTTCTTCTCTTCTGATTCCTCAGTGTGTACCTCAGTCTATTTCTTAGAGCTTTCCACTGTCGATTTCTTTGATTGTGACTCTGGGTTTTCTACATGTTTCTTTGTGTTTACCTTTGAATTGTCTACAGTTGGTATCTGAACAGATTTGTTAGAGCTATCATTTATCGGTTTCTCAGTAGATACATCAGTATGTACACCAGTGGTATATGCCTTTCATGTATCCAGGGGGTTAGTTGACTATTCAATTTGTTGCTCAGCCCCAATTTCAATATTGCCAACTATTTCCTCAACATTTGTCTCAACTGTAATGTTTTTTGCCAGTGGCTCAGTTGCCACATCTCTCTTCTCACTTGTCTCCTTTGATTTTCTTCAGATTGTCTATTAGATCATCTTTTAACCATTCACATATGTCAATCTTTGCATTGTTGTTTACCATGTCATAAGCACTTTTGATACATAAGCTAGAAACAAAGTTTAATCTATTGGCATGTGTAACTTTATATCCAAGAATCATGCTAATGAATTTTACATTGATATCCTTTACATCATTGACTCTCAAGGATCTCTTGTCAGAGGTTGCATCGGTTAGGGTCATGACAGTGTCGTTTGGAACCTTTTTAGTCTTGTCAGGCCTGCTACCGGTGGAAGGTAAGCCTATCACTTCCCTAATTGCCTCTTTTGTTATCTTGTGAATGGAATCCAACCAAAAGAACTCCCCATGTACTCTGCTTAACATGATCCTTATAACATCCTTTGGAAAATCAGGGATCCTAAGAATCTCCACAAAACTTAGGGTTTCAACTATCTTATGTTTTGGTTTCACATTTTCATTAACATCACAAATTACTGTTCTATACATGTTCATTATCTCTTTAGCTCCTAGTTCTTCAATATGACAATGTATGTAAATTCTAGGATCCTTAGCATAAGCAACTCCTTTGGGTATTTTAGAAAATTCTCCTACGGTATCATCTTTCTTTGCAATTTTAGGAATAATTTTAAATATGGGCCTAGGGCATTTAATCACTTAAATTACAGTAGGATTTGCAATGAATTCAGGTGCAGAGGAGGAAGCCATTGTATAAATACCTTAATGCTCCTTTAGGTTTGAATGCTTGAATGATTTGCTTCACTTCTTGTTGTGGATGCCTTCGCTTGGGATTTTCGCACTCTAAGGAAATTTGAATGCTCGGTGAATGAAAAAGAGCCAAAACACTTGCTTTATAATGTCATTTTCTTCAACTACCACATTAAATGCCTTTTGGTTAAGTGAGACTTAACACATCTGCCGATAAAGAAGTAATTCAACTTCTCACCATCAACCAAGGGTAAATTAGCATGTTTTTCAATTTGTTGTCATAGCACCGAAAAGTTTCTTTTAGTTAGATGAATAATCTCCTGCTGGTGGAGTGATACTACGTTCTACTAGTGAAGGAATAGCTTCATTAACATTCTGATATGACTTTCTAATCCATTGTTTTGAGAATTCTTGTTTTACCTCTTCAACCTTCTCTTTACCTTTCAAATTGGGTCCTTTGTTATTTGTTGGTGATGCCTTCTATAAAATTTTGCAATATGTCCAATCTTGTTACAAGCATAACTAGTCACATTGTTTTTCTGGATAGCTTTTCCATATCCTATGCCGGTATGTGTTCTGCATTGATTAGATAAGTGTCCAAATCTTCCACAAACATAACATCTTACATTCATTTGGCAATTTTCTGAATTATGACCAACTTTTTTGCATTTAGAACATTGACCGGTGGGTGCATTGGTGTTCTAATAATTTCTAGATCTACACTGATTTTCTCTATGACCATACTTGTTACAGTTAAAGCATTTCCATTGAATTTTTAGGCATTAGGTTGTCTTACCAGTTTATTGTGATCATGGTTGTTTGCAGTATCGGAGCTTTCACCAACTTCAAAGCCAAGGCCATTTGTATCTCCATTAGGTTTCTGATTTTTCAACATGTCATCAAGTTCCTCTGAACTTTTCTTGAATTTCTCTTTGTGTTGATTTGTAGTAGCCAACTCATTTTCTAAGAAATCTTTCTGCTTCATGAGTTCAGTTTTATCATGCTCCAAGTGAATTATATTTGTCTTCAACATATGACCGAGTCTTATATTTTCATTTCCAGCATCATTGGTTCTCCTAGTCAAGTCATCTTCATTCTTCTTTTGATCTTCAATGTCTTTACAAAACCTCATAGTCATATCTTGCATCTCATTCCTCAAGGCCATGTTTTCTTGCTTCATCTTGCTTACAAGATCATTAAGAGTTTCTTTTTCATCATCATCACTTTGTATCTTCTCATGAAGTTCTCTTATTTTGTTCCTAGAAATAGTGAGTTTTTCTTGAAGTCCTTGAATGATTTCCTGTGCAACCTTCAGATCATCTTCAAGTTTCAAATTTTTCAACTTTTCTGCATCATAATCTACAAGAGTTGTTTCTAATTGCTTTCTCAGGTTTTCCATTTGTACCAGTGTCAGAATCTTCCTCAAGATATTAGGCTTTTGAAAATAGAGGACCAGGCTCTGATACCAATTGTTAGGATTCCCAAAGATATTGAGACGGGGGGGGGTGGGGGTGAATCATTATCTAACCGGTTAATGGATTTTCTAAAGTTATTAAATGAATTGCATTCCAAAACAGTGTACTGGTAAACCAGAAATAATGCAGTAACCACAACATAGAAAGCACACAATAACACAATATTTTCAATGAGGAAACCCGGTGTGGGAAAAACCTCAGTTGGATTTGTGACCCACAATATTCACTCACTGGCCAATAAATGAATATTACTTACAATAGGGGCCTGCACATGCATGAAGGCCAATTGCCTAAAGCTCACTGCTTAAATACAAAAGAGAAGTCTCACTGACTTACAAAAATGGATTATGCAAATCCAATATCATGTACTGCTTCGGTTTAGCATCTACTATGCCAAGTTTAGTATCGGTTTAAGATCATACAACTTCCATAAACCTTATTCCATAATCTTCCTTAATATTCGCATCTGCCTATTACATATCATATATCCCTTACACAAATGATTTACAAGATCTCATACTTATATATGAGTCTTATTACAATTCACCTTGTCATCTTTACAAAAAGATTTTACAATTAAATACAAAATAAAATCCTGTCGGTTGGGGTGCCGGTGTAGAGTATGCTAGTGTCATAGGATTGTAAGGTTGCCATCAATGACAATACCTTCAATCACCTACAATTTCTCATTGGAGTGTGCATTTGCCAACATGATATTGGAAAAATGGCTCTATCACATAATAAAAATTTGTTGAGCAAAGCTATTGAAATAGGAGGAAAGTATCTTGCTTCTACCTCTAATGTTTCATTTTGTTATTCTGATATTACGAAAAGACAAACAGAAACAGAGCAAGAGCTAGAAAGGATATGCAATGCATATGTCCCACTTCACGACTCTATATTTTCTTTTGACAAATTTATGGATAATTTGCACAACAGGCTAGATACTTATGATCATGAGAAGGTAAAGAGACTTTGGTCTCTCAAGGAACTCAAGAGTCTACTCACATCACAAGTGGACATACTACAGAGAGTCTACTCAAATGCAGAAGCTATCTTAGCAACTCCAAAAACCTGTACACTAGATTCAATGGAAGACTTCCATACATAGCTTATGTTTACAATAGAGTACACTAAGAACATGCTAGCGACATGGACAAATGCCATATCACATTTGAAGCAAAACTTTAATGTTATTTTTATGAGACTAGCTAATGCATGAACATTTTTTTAAGTTGTTGTATATGTCTAACACTTTGATACAAATTTTCTATATATATATATATATATATATATATATTACTTTTTCAATTTGGCATTGTTGTCAAAGGGGGAGTATATGTGTGTGTTTTTGAAAATTTTGTATAATGTATGCATTAAGGGGGAACATGTGTATATGTGTAAATTTTGTTTTGTATGCACACTTAGCGGTATTACTATAAAAATTTCTAAGTGTTGCCATCAATGTCAAAGGGGGAGATTGTTGGCTTGATGATGATTGTAATGAATTCATCATACGTTGTCATTGATGAAACACATACACACACATATGTTTATATTGACTACTGGTATAACTTCAAGTTGTTTATACTAGAATTGGTATGCTAGAGGTTATACTAAGAGGTTTATCTCTAACTGGTATTTTGTGACAATCGGTATATGCATAGAAGACAACTAGTGGATACACAATAATCAACATCAACATGAAGATCAAGCGGATATTATATTAGGAGTTTCAAGAGTAATGGTTTATATATTTAACTCTAAACGTTATTGATTGTTCCAACCGGTATTCTTTGATTTTGTGATGAGTTATCACAAATTGTGATGAGTTATCCCACCGATAATTTTTGGCAGTATTTTTGTGATGCGTTATGATCACTTGACCAGTTACACTGCACCTAGGAAATTGTGTTATGATTTCTTTGTGCCGACATGAAATCTAAATGTTTATATATTGACATCACAATGAATTGTTTCATATGAGTGAGAGTGATATGTTGTGTGCGAAAGTCAAAAGAGTTTAGTTGTAGACTATGCAGAAGAGGAGTGTTGAATATGTTTAGAAGGATCTGATCAAACAAGTATTGTGCTACTCAAATAGATCAAACCAATCCTATTGTTTTCTAACAATCACAACATAATTCAAATCCCCTAACTCGATAATCTCTAACAAGCTTCTTTATACAAATCCTCTAATAGGGTGATCCATTAGTTTGGATTCAGAAATCCTCTACCAAGGTTACTCCTAATAGGGTACTACCTTTCATAGGGTATAAGCTTCTAATCAAGCTTTGGGATCTCTAACAAGATTCTTTCCTAGCAGAGCACTTTGCAGACCCCAACTGGTTAGTTATCTATTACTACAGATAGTTAACTTGTGAGTTCCATCTCACCGTGGTTTTTACCTATTTGGGTTTTCCACATACAAACACTTGTGTTATGGTGAATGTTTTACTTATTGTGGATGCTATTATATCATTTTGGATTACATGCATTGTGTTTAAAAGTTTTGTTAAGTTCATCTACCAGTTAGTGTTTGAAGTAGTTTTATTTTTGGTGTCACTGATTCACCCCCCCTCTCAGTGCTTTTCAAGTCCATCAGATAGGGCTGAACAATTTTGATCATAGGGTCATAAAAAGTGCCTTAAGCATCATGCACAAGTGTCATAAATGCATCAAGTACAATTTAGGACACTACAATTGTAAATTCTTTGTCTCTTCTCTATCTTTCTTCACAGGTTTCCAAGTAGGTTCCTATTTCCTAGTTTTAATTTTAGATTAATTTGACATTTTGATTATAGTGAAATATTAGAGGAATTTGGGAATGTGTATTTGATTATATTTACCATTTGAAATTAGTTATTTATTTCATGTTTTGAAAAGATTGCATTTCGCACAAATTAGGTGTGGGTATTGTTACAAGCTAGGGTTGTCGTTGCACTGAAAGATCGACCTGTCAATGCTCTGATAGGACCTAAAATTATGTCTTGTGAAATTTGGTCATTTTGGATTTATTTTGTCCTCTGTCAAATTATCAGGGCTTAGGGTTTTAGGGGTTATGTCTTTTCTTGATTAAATCTTAGTTTGAAAGAAAGTTTTTGGTCCTTTCTATATTTTGTCATTACCTTTTTCTCACTTAAGGCCGAGGGTATGACTTTTGTTGGCGGGGACATTTCATTTTCTAAGTATGAAGTGGTGGTTGTTAGAGTATTCAGCTCTTTGCTCGATTAATTAAACAATATTTGTTTAATTATTTAAGTTCCCTTTATCTCTTTTACACTTAAGCTAACTTTAGGTGCATAATAATTAATTCTTATTAATTATTATGTGCAAGCCTAGGTTTTCCTTTTTAGGGTTTCATGACCTATTAGAGGTTTATTCTTTTCATTGTATTGTAAGGATTATCACATTACACATTTTGTGAATATTTAGCTCTCATATTTTTGAGCATATTTTCTGTGTATTGGTTTTTCTGTTATTTGTTTCCTCGCTTCTCCTTGTAATAGGTTATTCAGCTTGCAGAGATCATTTGGGCTCATGTGGTGTTGTATTTCTCAACTCTCACATGGTATCAAAGCTTCAGATCTATAGCTATTTGTTCTTGTTTTGAGAACTTTTGCATTGGAAGTAGATTTGGGGTTTCAGGAAGTTTTTTTATGCACCTAGGGATAGCCCTTTTTTTTCTGAGCACTTTGGGCCTAAACGCACCTCGCCATCATGATTAGAAGGCCCAAAAAGCCCTATGGTCATATAAAACTTGACCATTTTTGGCTCCTGAGCCTTTGGGGGTATTTTTCTCCAGTACCAGGTCATACGACTCAGGGACGCAGTTTGAAAAAAATTCAAAAAAAAAATGCCTTTTTACAGCATGCAAGCCGAATGGTTTTTTGTTTGATCAAAAAAATTCAAAAAAAAAAAAAAAAAAAATCATTAAAAATCGACAGCTTTTCTGAAAAATCAAAAATCTTTTTTTTTTGGTTCCCCACGGTACGCAGGGTACCATGGGGCCCCCTGACATGTTACAGACCACTGCCACTATCAGAGTAGGCCCCCGCCAATGTCGGCCTTTCCTTATGCCGCCCGTGTTGCACCTGCTACCTGCGCCCATGCCCACTGTCGCTGCTCCGCCCATGGCCTCCCTGCGCTCCCTGCCTCTACCCTACGCTGCTCGCGCTGCGCCCGTTACTCCCCCCACAGCCTCCCTGTGCCGCCCATGCCCACTGGCCACCATGGATCCTTCACCAAAAACCACAATAGCATAGCCTGGCCACCATTGTGCCACCCACCCACAACCAGAGTGCCACCCATAGGCCACCTCTACCCGACCATGCCCCCGTTGCACCTCCCTCTTGCCTCTTTTAGGGGGGGTTGGTTTTTTCACCATAACTTGCGCAAACAGAGTCATTTTTTCAAAAATGAATAGGCGTCGGAAAGATGGTTCCGAAAGGAACCTTGTGGTTTTGGATATTTTTTTCCAATTTTTCTGTTTCACTATGTTTTTTTCTAGTCAAAGTGGGGTCTCTTTTTTGCACTTCTAGAGCCATCGAATGAGCATTTGAACTCTGTTTTTCAAAAACTTTATATCATTGGAAAGCTTGTTCTATGTACTTTTCAGCCATATGGGTTTATTTTCTAGATTCTTCTCTAGGAATATTTTTTTCATGTTTTTGCTTTTCAGCACTCTGGTAGATATCTTGGTTGTTTCAGATCCTAGGATCTCTTCTCTAAGTAGGATGTCTCAGTTTTGGTTCTTCTTTCTGTTTCTAGTCTTATTATCATTGTAGCTTCTTTTATGCAAATGCATTGAGATAAAGTGCCATCATGCATTGTTTACTTGGTATCTTGCACATCTTGTGCCTTATTATACATGCACTACTTATAAAGTGCCATGAGGGGGTTGATGTTTGCCTCTTGTTTGCCATCTACCTTTATCCAGTGAGTGTTCCTTCCATGACATTCACCTCATGTTGTGTGTCAAGTGAGTGTTCCTTCCATGACACTATGTACTTTCTTTGCACCTTTGATGTTTTTAGCTCTTCGTCGTGCAGTTCTTGTTGGTCATTCTTTTCATTGTACCTATCCCTCTCACTTTTCAGCATTATGGGGAGGTTTTTCCTATTGGTTCTAATGCTTCCTTGGTTTGATTGATCAGCTCTTTAGGCTTTGGTTTCTCATGCCATCTGTATCTTCGAGTTTAGTTGTTTGCCTTTGTTTGCCTTCTGATTCGAGTAGTGTCATTTGAGGGCACTCATACAGATTACAGTCTTCTCTACCAGGTCATGTTCTATTTTAGTGGAGGTTCTTCAGATCAGAAGTTATTCTTTGATAGTGTTTGTAGGCTCTTCATGCTTCAGTGATTCTTCTAATCTTCTCTTGTTCCTATCTTTTAGGAACATTCTTGTTTGGAGGCTTTTTCAATCTTTCTTCTTACCTTTTCTAGCTCTGTTTGGAGTAGAGTTTTTTCCCACGTGGTTTTCTCTATTTCTCCAATTCATAGAGATTTGGTTGTATTTGGGTACCTGACCAGGCCTTATTATTGGGACCCATCTTTTTTGCTTTCAGTAGCTATTCTAGGTTTTAGCTTCTCCCTAAGTCTAGCTTAATGGGGGGGTTAGAGTATTCGAGTCTTTACTTGATTAATTAAACAATATTTGTCTAATTATTTAAGTTCCTTTTATCTCTTTTACACTCAAGCTAACTTTAGGTGCATAATAATTAATTCTTTTATTAATTATTATGTGCAAGCCTAAGTTTTCCTTTTTATGGTTTCATGACCTATTAGAGGTTTATTATTTTCATTATATTATAAGGATTATCACATTACACGTTTTGTGAATATTGAGCTCTCATCTTTTTGAGCATATTTTCTATGTATTGGTTTTTCTGTTATTTGCTTCCTTGCTTCTCCTTGTAACAGGTTATTCAGCTTGCAGAGATCATTTTGAAAAAAAATAAAAAATTGTTTTATAGCATGCAGGTCGAATGGACTTTTGATCAAAAAAGTCAAAAAAAAAAATCAAAAATCATTTAAAATTGGAGAGAAAGTTTTTTGTTTAAAAAACAAATCAAAAAGTTTTTTTGGGGCTACCCCATGGTACGCAGGGTACCATGGGGCCCCCTAATAGGTTGCAGGCCTTGTCGTCATTGTCGGCTTGCCACAGGCTGCCACCTACCTTCTCGACCCCGCAACCTCCTCTCGTCGATGCTGCTCCCATGACTTCCTCCTATGGCCCCACAGGCTCCTGCCCTGCTCTCCCCATCAGCCCCTCACCGTCGCCAGTCATCTCCCTGTCGGCCCCCTCCACTTCCTGTGCTTCCCCGACCCCCTGTTAGCATCTGCTCTCTGGTCCCCGATGTCGCCGGTGCTCTCTACCATTTCCAACACCCTTCTCACTGCCACTGTTGCCGCCCTTTGCCATGCCCATCGGAAACCATCGCCCAGCCACCGCAGCACCACCCGCCTACTACTTACAGGCCACCTCTGCCCAGGCCTACCTCCAAACCTCCTCCCTCTTGCCTTTTTTTGGGGGGGTTGTTGTTTTTGCCATAACTTGGGCAAACAGAGTCATTTTTTTCAAAAATGAATAGGCATCAAAAAGTTGGTTCCAAGCCGGACCTCGTGGTGTTGGAATTTTTTTCCAATTTTTCTGTTTGACTATTTTTTTTCCAGTCAAAGTGGGGTCTTTTTTTTGCACTTCTAGAGCTGTAGAATGAGCATCCAAACTCCTTTTTTTGAAATAATTATATTTTTGGAAAGCGTGTGCTGTGTACTTTCCAGCCACATGGGTTTTATTTCTAGGTTTTGCTCCAGGAATATTTTCTTTAGTTTTTTGTTTTTCAGTACTCTGGTGGATATCTTGGTTGTTTCAGGTTCTAGGATCTCCTCTCTAAGTAGGATGTCTCAGTTTTGGTTCTTCTTTTTATTTCCAGTCTTATTAACATTGTAGCATTTCAGGGATCTCACACATCTTATGCCTTATTGTATATGCACTACTTATAAAGTGCCATGAGGGGGTTGATGTTTTCGTTTTGTTTTCCATCTACCTTTGTCTAGTGGGTGTTCCTTCCATGACATTCACCTCATGCTATGTGTCAAGTGAGTGTTCCTTCCATGACACTATGTACTTTCTCTATTCCTTTGATGTTCTTGGTTCTTCATCCTGTAGTTTGTATTGGTCATTCTTTTCAGTGTACCTCTCCCTCTCCCTTTTTCAGCATTATGGGGAGGTTTTTCCTTTTGGTTCTAATGCTTCCATGGTTTGATTGACTAGCTCTTCAGGCTTTGGTTTCTCATGCCATCTGTATCTTCGAGTTCATTTGTTTGCCTTTGTTTTCCTTCTGATATGAGTAGTGTCATTTGAGGGCACTCATATAGATTACAATCTTCTCTACCTGGTCATGTTCTATTTCAGTGGAGGTTCTTCAGATCAATAGTTATTCGTTGATAGTGTTTGTAGGTTCTTCATGCTTCAGTGATTCTTCTAATCTTCTCTTGTTCCCAGCTTTTTGGAATATTCTTGTTTGGAGGCTTTTTCAGTCCTTCTTCTTGCCTTTTCCATCTCTGTTTGGAGTAGAGTTTTTTTCCCACGGGGTTTTCTCTTTTTCTCCGGTTCATAGAGATTTGGTTGTATTTGGGTACCTGATCAAGCCTTGTTGTCGGGACCCATCTTTCTTGCTTTTAGTAGTTGTTCTAGGTTTTAGCTTCTCCCTAAGTCTAGCTTAAGGGGGGGTGTTAGAGTATTCGGGTCTTTACTTGATTAATTAAACAATATTTGTTTAATTATTTATTCCCTTGATCTCTTTTACACTTAAGTTAACTTTAGGTGCATAATAATTAATTCTTTTATTAATTATTATGTGCAAGCCTAGGTTTTCCTTTTTAGGGTTTCATGACCTATTAGAGGTTTAATTTTTTCATTGTATTGTAAGGATTATCACATTACACAATTTGTGAATATTGAGCTCTCATATTTTTGAGCATATTTTCTATGTATTGGTTTTTCTATTATTTGCTTCCTTGCTTCTCCTTATAATAGGTTATTCAGCTTGCAGAGATCATTTGGGCTCCTATGGTGTTGTATTTCTCTACTCTCATAGTGGTTAACCAGTTTATTAAATATGATTTTCCTAAGCCATGTGCATAAAATTTCCTTATGATCGGTCTCCCTTTTAAATTTTTGTTCTTGTGCTTATATTTTCCTAAGTCTGAAAGTCTTAAATAGTTTGGTGGGTAGTTAAAGACAAAATGAATCCAACAGTTTGCACTTCCCCATAATCAAAGATGAGAGGATTATAAAGATTACGGCATCACGAGACTATTCCACGTGTTTTCAGTGGAAACCGACAAGGTTGGTTGTATAACCGGTCGAAGCATCATGTTACGAGTTCTCAGGTGGTAAAGGTCAGTTTACTAATAGTCTTATCAATTTGCACATGTTTAAAATGAACGAATATGTTTTGTCCTAAGGTAAAAGTTGCCTGATCTTTAATTCTGGAGGAGTTAACGGGTATTGTGCAAAGCAGTATAGTTTGAACAAATCTGAAAACCCCCGTATTCTCGCGATGGAAGTTGTAGGGAGGTTACGGACCATGACATCGTGAGATGATGCCACATGTCCCGGGCTGACCAGAAAGTCTTATGGTGGGGTCGTTGATGGAGTTTGATCGAAGGAGGATGCGGTGCTAATTAGTCATGATTTTGTGGGTCCATTGATACAGATGGAAAGTCAAGTGCTGAGTCAACAAGAGATGATCATTGGATTTGCCAACTTGGAGGATGATCGACGACCAGGTTTCAAATTTTTTAAATGCAAAATTATGAGTCGTTGTTTCACTCACACGAGTATTAATGGCAGACGAGACATTCGCATTCTTTTGCAGGCAATAATTAAAAGACTCTTAAAAGGTTTTTCTTCATTCACAAAAGATTTAATAGCAATCCAGAAGGTTTTGTTGCTCCTTAGGAAGGTTGAAATGATTCTTTGCGACACATAATTATCATCTTTGAAAAAAATCGAAGCAGTATGTTTATCTGAGCTCTCCATATGTTCTTGAAACAAATTGATATTATAAATTATGCACGAAGTTTTAAGAAGAGAATTCAATTTGTTCTAGTGTTAGGTGCTAGATAGAGAGTAGTGAAATTTGTTTTAATTACTTTGTAATTTGAAAATCTTGTACTAGCCCTAGTTTTTTCCTTCCTAAAGTTGGAGTTATAGTATAAATCCCTAGTTGCAAAAGATGGCTCCCTCACGGAAACATTAAGGACAATTGGATTATATAAAAATAAATCTATATGATGATTTCTTGGACCAATTGGAGCCCTCTACAAATGATAAATAGCAGGTGCAGAGATTTGTGGATGGAAAAAATATAGGGGAAGGGTTAACTGACAAAGCATTCCACTTGGCAGATGTTAATATACCGATGACTCGGTTAGAAATGTTTAAGTTATGATATGGACAAAGAAAATTGCATTCCCCATTATCCAATCCATGGTAGTATGATTTGGGCAAGTTGGTAGTACCAGGTGTTTTCATTGATGTCGACCTACTCAAAGCTATTGCAAACATATATGACCCCGTTTCAAGGGTAATTAGGGGAAATTATGAAGAAATTCTATTAACCATTAGAAGGGAAGAGATCCAAGAGATTTTTGACCTATATGAACAATCCTTGAGCCTGGTGTAGATAGATTTAAATGAGAAAAGGCGAAATATTACAAGATGAGAGAATTCATTAGAAAGAGTTTCTTGCCAATGCATTTAGCTAGAGCAAGGAATACAACATACCATATCGGCCCTAGCTCAGAGGAGCCATTCCCAATTAGTGCTTTTGATCCCTATTTTTACGCTACTTTGTTCTCTCTATGTCAAATATTGGGTTTTAATCCCATTACAATGATGTCGCCTGATTTTATGTACATGGCTATGCAAATATAGCATCCAGACTTTACAGTAGTCTTTGACTTTGCCCCCTACTTTGAGGAAAAGATTCATGAGGGGTTACGAGACATTAAGAATCAAGTTGTTGGTGCTAAATTCTCTTGGTATTCTTTACTCATGTATATGTTCCTTCTAGGAACGTTGATTACTTTGAGGGTACCATGAACCTCAAAAGGACAATTCCTAACCAGAAGATTTGAGTACAGCTCTAGAGAATAGATATGTCTTGGGATAGACAAGAGGCTAGCTTTATAAGGTTTGATAACAATTTTACTTCTAGGTTGAGGAAAAAGTTGACAATAAATACACCGAGGATTCCTAGGGAACTACATGATTTTGTGAGACCCAAGGAGAGGGTGCCTCTTGCCAAGATTGAACATAATTGGGGGGGTTTTATACTACTCTGTAAGTACTATTATCAAGATCGATGGTTTCTCCAGACAGCCACATGTACTGCCCTTCAATATTCCTCTGAGAATGGGTTTTGTTGAGGTGATGTGGCAAATATGGTGCATTCAAGATAAGGATTTAAAAGGAAAGGGGAAAGGAACAATTTTCCTAGATTACACTATTATCTCTTACTTTGTAATTCTAAAGGGAGGATATGAGAACTTCGACAAATTCTTTGCTCCATATCATTTGAGGGTGAGTATAGCCAGAAACAGTGATCCTGAGGGATTTTACAAAAAAAATTAAAATAAGAATAAAAGGAATTATGTTGCCCCATGTGCATAATTTACATCAGGACTTAATCAGAAATAAATTTGACCACATGACTCAGGAATGGAGAAAAGAGAAGTTGATAATATTTAGAAAATTATGGGCTGCTATCCAAAAGATGGATCCAAAATATGACCCATTAAAGGATTTTTCCCCATTATGTGCTAAGATTGATTTTGTTATGAAAATTTTTGATGAGTTGAAGAATATTTTAAAGGAGAAGATAGCCAAACTTGAAGAAGTTCATGGCCGGCAACAATCAAGCTCACAACCTCCTTTATCCCATAGAGTAGGTGGCATGGTAGCAGGGAGGCCTATTTAGGAATCTTCTCACAAAAGAGCAAGAGAAAAAACAAGTGATGAAATGAATCATAGCAATGATAGTGGAAGATTGATAAGGAGAAAGGGTAAGAAGATGATGAGTTTAGAGCCTTTCCCCAAGGTACAAACTAAGCATCTTC
This sequence comes from Cryptomeria japonica, assembly GCF_030272615.1. Lineage (NCBI taxonomy): Eukaryota > Viridiplantae > Streptophyta > Pinopsida > Cupressales > Cupressaceae > Cryptomeria > Cryptomeria japonica. The sequence continues at coordinate 553,435,114 of NC_081414.1, read as the reverse complement.
AAGGAGTCGGGATCATTGATCTTGAAGATTTTTGATAGAAGTCCTTCGCCATCAACTATATCTTTTTCACCAGTAAGGCAGGGTGAGGAACAAATGGAGGAAGATAGGTTCATTGCAAGAAGTGCAGAAATGCAATTTGGTGTTCCTACAGCACCTCCTAATTTGGAGTTGGATCTTACTCCCTTGGACATGAAGGGTAAATCCTTCAAAGAAGCAAGAAAGTAGGCATGTGATAAATTCCTTGAGGATGATGCTTTTGTAAGGAGCCCAACCTTTTTGTAATTAGTATGGAAGACAGGTTTTGGAATACAAAAGAAGAATTCTTGAGAAGAAGGCCCAAAGGCCAGACAGATCAAATCAAGAAATCCAAGAGGAAGTAAAGAGTGAAATGAAGGAAGAGTTTAAGGAAGTCACTGCTGATGAGGGTAGGAAAATTTTAAGTCAGGCTGGAGTCTTGATCTTTCCAGTAATGGGACATAGCAGATGCAGTGGAATTTGACACAATTAGGAAATCAAAGGGTTATCCTTCCAATCCAGAAGAAGAAGAAAGGTTAGCATTAAGAGGATTAAATTTTGCAATTGATTATGCAACCTTGGCAATATAGGCACTAGAGGAAGGACATAGGAAGCCTAATATTAGTGATATAAACGCCAACTTGAGGGGAAGCTTAATTATAAAAAGAGTATTTGACACATCAAGTGTAGAGCCTACAAAGTTAAATGTTGATGTTGCTAAACTGGCACATGAGAGTGCAAAAAAGGAAGCTTCAGAGAAGGCTGAGCTAATAAGAAAGTTTGACAAGCTTTTTAATGATTATAATGCATCTCAAAAAATGTGTGTGGAGTTGCAAACAAGAGTGCAACTTCTTGAGAAAGGAAAAATAAAGGTTTCCTATCCTGCACTTATAGGGCCATCCGAGCCATCGACATCCAGGTCGCCACCTATGGTCCACGGAGGAGAAGCTACTCAACTAAATACAAGTGTTGATGTCCCTAGTATGGAATTAGTCCCCTATGATGATGATGATGAGCTTGATACTATGAGATCAACTGAACCAAATGAGTCTCAACTTTTAGAGAAGATTGTTGAATTAGAAAATAAATCGAAAGAATCAGAAAAACAATTAGTTGGGCAACAAAAGGATATAGTTAGCTTAGTGCTAACTCATTTTAATGAGAAAGTTGATGGCAGGTTAAATAGTATCCATGCCTTATATTCTTTACTTTTTAATGCTATTCAAAATTTTAATGATGATAAAGAAGTGGCAATTCCCCTATTTACAAAAATGGTTGTAAAGAGGAAATGAGCTCAAAATGATGTCCATGGCCTCTAAACTTCATGCTAAGAGACCACATGCACTCCAACCAACATATTTGTTGGTAAAATCAATATAGGAAGCCCAAATTTTGATAGAGAATATAGAAAGAAAGGTAAGGGAATTGATGAAGAGTTTTAGTCAATTAGAACAAACTCTTTTGCCAATATTGAAGATAAAGAAGGGGCAGTCAAGCCTTTACAATTTTGGAAGGAGGAGGTAGAAAGAGTCATCAATACCTAGGTAGAAATGATTTGTGAAGGGCTAAATATGGATATGCTAGAGGATAGCATGGATAAAATAATTTCTACAGGATTATTTTTTGAAACTTTTGAAAGAGAGGCAAACCAAGCAGCCGTTAATTATACTGCATACAGGGCAAAAGTTGATGAAGTCATGAATTTCAATTGGCCATGCGATGAAGAATATAGTGCGTGGAGTAGAATGTATCTAAATGATGAATAAAAGTTGTAAACACTTGTATAACTTTTTTTGTCTTTTAGTGGCAAATATTTTTGAACCTATATAACAAAATGAGGGTAATTTTCATCATGAGTTTTGAAGAAGGCGACTGCATACTTTGATCCCGTGTAAGGGAGTTTGAGGATGAATTTTTTGTATAACAAAATGTAGTTATATGTAGTCATTCTGAGATGACAGGTGTCTCCTCTCGCCTGAAGCTTGTTTTCTCCCTTGTTTTTTATAAAAGAGAATTCAGGGCTATGAGAAGGGGTTCAAATTTCTAGTCCTGTGAGTATTTCAAATTTCTGTTTCCAGATAGAAAAGTCTAGGTGAAACAAAAAGGTTGTAAAATATTATTTTACAGAGCAAAATAGAAAGAGTCTTGTGTCTGTAATTTTTGTAGGTTCTTGAAGGATTTATGTATGGATTGTATTCTTACAGAGACAGGAGAATTATTAAATAAATACATAATTAAAACCCACTTCTCTCCAGTGTATTGTTCTATCATGTTTTGAATGCATATTAACAAGGATTTTATCATTCGCTACACTGTTGTGTTGTATGCATTTTTATTCATGCTTTGGTATAAGGGGTCAATTAAATTCTTGAATAATATTGCAGAGTGATAAGAATATTTACAGGGATTTTGATAAGTAGTTTTGGGTAGGGATTACAAAAATGATGTATTGCAAGGCAATATTATCTTAGGTTATATGTTGTTAGATAAATTCTGTCATAAGTACAGTTTAATGCAGTATGAATTCATGTACCCAATGGAATAAGGCACTGATTATAGTTAAGTGAATGCCTTGGTATTTATTTACTATTTGGGATCACCACTGGTTTGCTACAACTTGTTGAATATCAAAATATTTTCATTTTACCTGAATGTTGTCATGTGTATTAATCATCTCATGCTCCAAACTGGTTGAGGATCACTAATGAATTTTCCATTCCTAAGCATTCTCCCTTATTGTTGAGTATTTATATGAGATTGTCTACTTTTCTTCATGCATAATTTGTGAGTGTGGCATAAAATCACAAATAAGCATGGGGATCACCCTCCCTGGTTCTGCAAAGTCTGAAGTGCAAAAGGATCTCGCATCATTGTTATTGTTGGTCCAAGTTTGAAGAATATTAAATAGTTGGAAGTGGCTTTCCATAGATATTTTAGAAGAAAACAACTTGGTCTCTTCCTCGAGTCAGTACAAACCAATTTTTGGGGACCAACAAAAAATGGCGACTCTAATGGGGAAATGAATGGTAAAGAGTCTCTGGTTGAAGAGGTTTTGTTTAAGGTACAGTAGAAGTTTTCATAATATCTCCGTGATTTGACAGTTGAGCTCACGGTTTTGTATTTTTGGTTCATATTTTCCTGTGAAAAGGGTGTTCTACACTTTTGTGAGAAAGATATTCTGGTCTGTGAACAGGGTTCACAGATTTTTATCAAGAATTATCAAGAAATATATTATTTGATATCCCAAAGTAATTTGGGTGGTGACTCTGAGGTTTTTACACCAGTGCATATATCTTTGCATAATTCTAACAAATATTTGAAGGACTCTACTACTATGAGTAAAGCGAAGAACACCAGAGGTTACATGAGCCTACATCCTGAAGAAAAGTTGGAAGAGCTTCAGGGAGCTCCGCAGAGATAGGGAACAAGAAGAACTATAGACACAAGCACCACTCCCTTATCATGGAAGCCCAAGCACAAGAATGTAAGTAAGTCACAGTTAAATCCTGTTCCTAAGGTTCATGCATCATCTTCTAAAAGTTTTGAATCAAATAGTTTAGGATTTTTCAATTCTTTATTTGATACACCTATACAAGAAGAAATGCAACCATAGAAAATAATGTACTCAAGTTCAATATTCAAAGAATACAAGAGGTCAAAGTAGAAGTAGAAGTCATTAAAGTGAGAATGTTGTTGATGTACCTCCTCCTCCAGGTCTCACAACAAATTTTTCTCATGGTTATGAATTAGTACGAGAACAAAATAATGTGAACTTGATTGATTTAGATGACACTTCCAGATCTGAGATAACTTTGCCAGATCCAGAATAAGTTTTTGGAGATATAGATACATTGAGAAGAGAACTCCAAGAACAAATAGATCTTAGAAGAGAGAAAAGGAAAATAAATCTTAAGTTATTAGAGCTGTGATAGAGAGAGATGGTTTGATAAGATAGTTAGCAACACTCAAAGCCTTAGCTCAAGAAAATGATAAGCCTAGTATTGAGGGCCCTATTTTAAGAGAAATTTTAGATAAGAAAACTAAAAATATCATAAGGGAAAAGGTTAAGAGTAATATGGATAACCAAAGGTTAGCGGATCTTAGTCAGCTAAGTATTTAGGTTATTAAATTGGACTTGGATAAAAGAAAATAGAAAAAATTTGGTGTTAAGATAGATGATAGAAAATATTTGACTATCCCAGATCTAGGCCTAAAGTTATCCCAAATTGACATTGAGCTAGAAACGGCCAGGATAGAAAATAAAACTCTTGCAAAAGAGTTGAAGAGAGCTGAAATGGAAGCCTCAAATGTAGAGATGAAAAAGAAAATTGATTTCCTTAAGTTATCAACCTTGAATAGTGCTTCATTCATTCCTAGCCCATCCAAAACTCAGGCTATTTCTAGTACAACACCAAATGTCATTATGAGTCCAAGATACTTAGAACACTAGAATTCCACTTATTGGATAGAAAATTCAGGTGACTACTCAGAATAGTAGTCAGCCCCAATGTCCTAAAGATCTTAAGACAGCTGCAGGGGTTAACACTAAAACAAATACTATTGCAGCTAATACCACAACAAGTGTTGTAGGATGAGCTGCAACAAGGCAATTTCAAAGAAGACCTATCCACCTAGAGAGGTATAGGAAATTGCATTTTGATGGGATCCCAGGATATCCCAATGTTATCCCAAATGACTTAAGGGATAAACTTAGTAAATTCGCAGGTAATAATGCTATAACTGGTGAAGAACACCTAAGGGCTTTCACTAATAAGCTAAATGATTATGAGGTGGAGCATGAAGATGTGGTTATGAAATTATTTGTACAATCTCTAACAGAGGATGCCAGGGATTGGTATAGAGGATTTCCAAATGCAAGTATTAGTTCCTGGAAGAGTTTGAGATATTTTTTGAGGAGTAGTATGGTGACAAAAAAATCCCAGTTTCATGTTAAATGAGTTCAATAACATTAAGAAGTCATTGAACAAGGATGTGTTTGATTTCAATATCAAATTTCAGAAAGCTATGCATAAGTTGTTTCAAGTGTTAAGGTTGGATGAAAATGTTTGTCTAACCACATATATGAATGAATTTGATGTAAAAATGACATATATCCTTAGAGACAAGGATCCTCAAACTCTAAGAGATGTATTTAGAACAACTATAAATGTGGAAGGAAATAGAAGAGCTTCAAGTTAGCTTAGAAGGAGAGAGGATCCTAGATTTTCTAAAAATGCCAAAGATAAAATTGAAAAGTCTTTAGGTACAAAACATAAAGAAGAAGAAAGATGGGACAATGTGCTTAATACCTTGAAGGACTTGAAATTTACTGTGGCAAAAACTGACAAGAGTTCTGTACCAGAAAAACCACAGTTCAATAAATTTAATAGACCACTAAGATTGCAAGATTATCCTTACAATACAAATTGGAAGGATGGAAAGCCTTTCCAGCAGCAAATGGGTAAACAGGAACAACAAACTCCTGACCCATTGTAGAAACATACAGTGAACATGGTGGATGATACTTTCTGGTGTGTTGCTTGTCAATCACCCCATTCACTTGAATATTGTGTTGTAGCATAATTTATTTTTGCTAAGGACGAGACACATGAAGAAGAGGAAGAAACCTTTGAGGGTGACAATGTTGACTATCTTATGATTTCTTCTTGTCTTGGAGAAGAAGAATATTCTTCTGATATTGAGACTCAGGACTTTGATATAGATAATCAAAGGCAAATAAATGAAGCATATCATCAACAGGTTTTTTCTGATGATGAATTATTTATTGATGACCGAATGTGTAATGTTGAACAAGGCGAGTATTATGTGTCCCTGAGAAGACCCTCAAATGAAGAGATTGACAAAATAAAAGATGCTATGGTATCTCAGGTAAAATGCAACTATCAATTGAGAAACAAGATTGTGGGTAAAGACCAGGGCAAGCCTTCAGGTCTATTTGTCAGGGAATTGAAAAATAAAGGAAAAGAGGTCAAGGAGGATAAATCAAGGAAAGAGACAATCAAAATTAAGGAGGTCAAGAGAAAGGAGTGGGCTAAGAAATTAGAGGTTGTGAAACCTATTGAAAAAACTTCTCCACTTAAGATGAAAGAAAACATGGTTAAAAAGTTTGCTTCACCCGTTGAAGGAGACTTACAAAAGACACAAAACATTGAAGGAAACATACCAAAGAAATATGAAGAGCAATTAGGTATGTCACTTGAACTACCAAATTACACATGCCTATGGATATGCTTTAGTTGCTTTCTCAGATTACAGTTAAGGTTCCTTTGCAAGAGATGTTAATAATTGAAGAGCATAGGGAGAAAGCGATGGCTTGGGTAAAGGGTATTTCCCATTCTGTTAAAATTTAAAATAAGAATGTATCTCATAATATAAAGGAATGAATGATTAAAAATGAAACAAAGGATAAAGAGTTAGAGGGAATGATTTCTCAAATTACCCAAATTTATTTTGAAGATACAGTAGGTGAGAGCCCTAACAATGTAGATCCTTCCTTTCTAAGTGTTATTAAAAATGGAGGAGTCTTGAAGAATTGTATGATTGATTCTAGGGCCTCAAATAATGTCACACTAGTAAGGATAATGTAGTCCATGGGTTTGAAGGTAGATACTCATGGAAGATGTTGTGCTATGGATTCAAGAGAAGAGCCTGTGATAGGAACTATAAAGGCACTACCTTATAAACTTGTTGCTTTCCCTGAGAAAGAATTAATTATGAGTGTCCTAATTGTGGATATTCCACTGCATTATGGGATGCTATTATCAAGAAAATGGAGTGCCTCTATGGGTGGAAGTTTGCAATGTGACCTGTCTTATGCTACCTTTTGCACTGATGGTAAAAATGTAAAGATTAAAAGAGAATCCAGGGTACCATATATGATGGTACATACAGTACAATCTGATGAAGATGTGACTTGTTTTGTAGACACAAGGATAAATGCATTTAGAGTTGAAGATTATCCACAAAAGAAAAGGGAACAACCTACGTTATTGGATGAAGAAGTAGAAAAATAATAAGGAGATGATAATTTGTGGACCATGTATTTCGATGGAGCTAGTTCCAAGGAGGGCTCAAGAGCAGGTGTGTTATTCATATCACCCCATGGAGAAAATTTTAAGTTTTCTTTTACTCTGGCCTTTGCATGTACAAATAATGTAGAAGAATATGAAGTGTTGTTGCTTGGTTTGAGGTTATCTGAAAAACATGGGATAAAGAATCTCAAGGTGGTTGGAGACTCTGAGTTATTCATATCCCAAATCAGATCTAAATATGCATCAAAAAACTAAAGGCTGAAGCAGTATAGAAATGATGTATGGGACCAAATTGATAACTTTGATGCATTTGGTATTGAATGGAAAGAGAGAAGTCATAACAGAATGGCTGATCTCCTGGAAAATATAGCTCTAAGGCTAGAGGACATCACTTTTGTTGGAATCTCAAAGATTGAGATTCAAACAAGGCCTTCAGTCCCTGATAACATTGAAAACTTGTTGGTTTTTAATGATGATGATGATATTTTAAGGTTTCTACATTGTGTAGATGAATATCAAAATTAGGAGATTGATTTCAGTTATTTGGTGCAGACAAAGGATGATAAGGAAACAATCTTTGGGAAGGAAGTGATTCATCTAAAGACAAATAAAATTCCTAAAGGTTTGGTTGTTTTAGAGAGGGTGTTTGATAGTCAAGATAGGGCTAAGGTTGTTACTACTACCCGACACCTTGAAGATTTAGAAGAAGTTAACCTTGGGAAAAAAGGAGCTCCAAGGAAGGTATATATTGGAAAGAAAATGTCACTCAAGGTTAGGAAAATGCTAATTGATTTACTGAGAAAATACAAACATATTTTTTCTTAGTCGTATGATTACTTGAAGGCTTACAGGGAAGATTAATTTCAACATGAGATTCCTTTGAAAGAAAATGCCACTTGCCTTTTAGACAAAAAGAGAGGTCTATTAATCCAACATTAGCACCTAAAATGCAAGAGGAGTTAGTCAAGATAAGAGATACTGGGATTATAAGACCTATCAGACATTCATCATGGGTGTCTAACTTGGTACCTATGAGAAAAATAAATGGAGATATCAGACTATGTGTTGATTTCAGAAATCTGAATATATCTCCATTAAAAGATAATTACCCATTGCCCAATATGGAAGCAATGTTACAAAGGGTAACAGGCTATGAGATTTTATCTATGATGGATGGATTTTTAGGTTACAACCAAGTGATGGTTAAAGAGTCAGAATAGTACAAAACTGTTGGCTTTTTGATAATGTTGTGATTGTCATTGATGGACACACACTTGTTTTGTGTACACTTTCTTGATGTATGAGTTAGGCTCAATTGGTATTTTTTCCAACCAGTTTAATGTATTATAGTCTTTAGACTATCGGTGTTTTGCAGAAGATGTTTACCGATCACAAACTGACTGAAGACCCAAAGCGGTATGAAGACCTCAAGTGGTTCAAGGATCTCAAGCTATACAAAGGAACAAAGCGGTAGTTAACATTTTTCCAGTCTTCATTTTTTACAACCGGTAATCGGTAAATTATATGAAGCGGTATTACTCTGTGATCACTTTGGCGGTGATTTTGTGTCATGTTACCAAATGTGTCTAGATGCACTGAACCCAGGAACTTGTAATGTAATCTTATTGGACTGACATGAAATCAGACTCCTTTATAAGGACATCATGTCTAGGGTTTTAGTTGATGATGAGGTTTTGTATGTGCGATCATAGAAGAGAAGATTAGGTCTATGTGAAGAGCAGGAGTGTGGAGATATTGAAGACTAAAGTAATGCTAAAATGCATTAACAATGAGTTATCATGGATATAACCAAGCATACTGTGCTAGTATCTAGATTACTCACTTGTTGATTACTCACATCTTTGACAAGTCTGAAACCCTTAACTGGGTAGGCCTAGAAAAGCCTTTTTAAATCCTCTAACAAGGTGGTTCACAACTATGAATCTGAAATCCCTTCACAAGGTAGTCTTTAATAGGACTTATCTCCTAACAGAGATCTAGATTCGTAACAGGATATGGTCTGGTGAAGAACATTGTATGACCTTAACCAGTCTAGTTTCTATTCTACAGATAGTTACTTGTGAGTTTCTGCTCACCATGGTTTTTCCCATTTGGGTTTCCACGTCAAAAATTCTTGTGCTATGGTGATTGTGCTCTTGTGGGTGAATGATTTATTTTCTATTTGGTTTGCATTTATCTTAACCGGTTTATTTTTAAATCTGTCATACCGGTTATCTGCTAAACTATTTAAGTGTTTGAGTTCAGTGTTTTTTGGTATACTAATTCACCCCCCTCTTAGTATTCATCAATTGGTATCAGAGCCAACCTTTCTATAATTCTAACCACTTGGAAGGAGATATGGGGGAATACACTATGAGGGAACTTACTTATCGTCTCACTCAAACTAAGAAATCCTACATATGATGAACTCAAAGTCAAGTATAAAGTTGTTAGTATTTTGGTATGGTTTTGTCATTGATGTTAACACCTACTAAAACTCTAGCACTTTGGAGATCTAGCATCATTCACCAGCAAGCAAGATGTCGGTGTATACTCTGGACCTATTTGCCAGTAATAGAAAAGATGCAAATGTGAATATACCAATAACCAATTATCCAAGACAAGATGTCAAAATGATGTTTTCGACATTACCAAGTGTCGGTGATCATTATATCCTGTCGGTGTACCATATACTGGTGACTGTGCAAAAGTCACTTGCTTGTCGGTGAATGTTGCTGGATCTCCAAAGTGCTAGAGTTTTAGTAGGTGTTGAGATCAATGACAAAATCATACCAAAATACTAACAATCTCCCCCTTTGGCATTGATGGCAACACAAGATGGAAAAACCATCAAAGTGCCAAAAATAGAAATGCCAAATACCAAAAACCAATAATCTCCAAATAGAGATCATAACCAGAAATCAAAAATATAGATACAAAGAGTAATAATCTCTCCCAAACAACAATCTCTCCCCCTGGGAGCAACATGTGTTTTCCTTCTATTTTTCCATACTAATCATACTTCATTGATTCAGGATGCTCACATCATATGATAGGAGACTTTTGAATATCTCAGAGATCAGCTTGGGGTCATACCCCACCGGTAGAGACTTAGGAAGTTAATGATTGTCATCAACCGGCAGAATTAATAGAGAAATATTTATTTCGGCTTTGATGAGAAGCTACTTCTCAGGGGGAGTAGTTGGTATACTAAATTGATTGGTATTTTGTATATGAACTTGGCTTGGTAAGAACTTTGGCATTTGATGTCAAAAGGGGATAGATTAGTATGGAAAAACAGAAGGAAAACACATGTTGCTCCCAGGGGGAGAGATTGTTGTTTGGGAGAGATTATTACTCTCTGTATCTGTATTTTTGATTTCTGGTTATGATATTTATTTGGAGATTGTTGGTTTTTGGTATTTGGCATTTCTATTTTTGGCACTTTGATGGTTTTTCCATCTTGTGTTGCCATGAATGCCAAAGGGTGAGATTGTTGGTATTTTGGTATGGTTTTTTCATTGATGTCAACACCTACTAAAACTCTAGCACTTTGGAGATCCAACAACATTCATCGGCAAGCAAGTGACTTTTGCACAGTCACCGGTATATGGTACACTGGTAGGATATAATGATCATTGGCACTTGGAATGGCATGGAAAACACTTGGTAATGTCAAAAACATCATTTTGACATCTTGTCTTGGATAATTGGTTATTGCTATATTCACATTTGCATATTTTCTATTATCGAAAAATAGGTCGAGGGTATACACCGATAGGTTTATCTTTTCTAGATCAGCATGGCACGCTTTGGAGATGATTAATTATTATTGGAAATGCATTAAACCGACATGTTCAATTGGTTATTGCATCAGATATTGTTTTGTTTGTAAAATGATTTTATTGTAAATACCTTGTAGAGTCGACCTACTAAAATTGGTCTTAGGTTATGGTATAAATGAAAGATCTTATTTGTAAGATCAAATATGGAATGCGAAAAAGGATTGTGTGAAGGTATATGCGAGAATAAACAGAGCTATACATGTAGATATCATTTGAAGATTGAAGGATGGTTTTTGTGAAGACAACAGAACTACACCGGTACTGAATCCAGCATATGAAGATGCTATTTTGTGCAGTACATTCTTATTGGATTTAACCATCCAACTATAGTCAGTGTGAGTCCCATTTTGTGATTGAGTAGTTAGCTCTAGGTGTTTGGCCTTTTTGCATGTGCAGACCCCATTTATGTACACTTACTATCTATAGTAGTATCATCTAATTGTGGGTAAGGTTTCCATGTATAAATATTGGTGTTATGTGTTGTGGATGACTTTGTCTTTATGTTTCATGCACTAATCCTTACCAGTATAGCAATTAACTATTAAATCTATCTATCAGCATATTGAACTAGTTTACTGGTATTAAGCATTAAGTTGGTTAAGTTTTTTTGGTTTGAATTTATTTGACAACTGATTCACTCCCCCTCTCAGTTGTCTCCGGGACCTAACAAAAGCCTCTCTGGCAAAAAGAAGAGAGTGTGCTGAGAAACTAATGGAGCTTACTGAAAATAGTTCTTCTGATGAAATAGACATGGATGCCCTAGTTGAAGAAGTTGAAAAACTGAATGAATCCAATGCCAACCTGAGAAGGGATTTGGAAGGACTAACTATCAAAATGTGTCAATAGCTTGAGAACCGAAGGAAAGCTGAAGATCTGGTAAAAGACAAATATCATGAGATCTCCAAGCTGAAGCAAGAAATTAGGCCCTTACCGCTCATCTCCAAGAGAGTAAAGTGGAAAAAGAAGAAATGCAAGGTGAACTGAATAGGGCTATTTCTAAGAATGCAACCTTGAAGGAATCCAATGCTTCTATTACCAAAGAACTTACTGAGACAAAGGAGATACTTGCCAAATTCAATCAGAGTATTGCTAAGCTAGAGAAAAAGCTTGAATCAGCAAAACTAGTAAAGAATACCACTAGACTTGGTTTCTCTGGTTATAAGGAAAGTGAGACCTCTAGAACAAAAGATGTAGTATTAAAGAAGCAACCAACATCAAATGATAAAGGTAAGCAAAAGTTTAAACCTATTTTCTTTAATTGCCTCAAGGAAGGACATACTGCTAATGTGTGTAGAAATAAGGCCTACAATAATTTTCCTTATTTTCTAAACAATAAGCCTAGATCCAATAGATTCAATGGAAACTATTATGCATACAACAAGTTTGGGCATAGAGAATTTGAATGCAGGTCTGTTGTGCACAACACTGGGAGATATCCTCAAAGAACTCAAGGAGTTGTTCTGAAATCCTCTGTGAACCAGAATCCAAACCGATATAATGCCTATGACCATCAGTCAGGTGGTGGTGGCTATCAAGCGAAAACTGGTTGGAGAGCAACTAGTTTGATCTATTATGGTAGCGGCCACACTGCTACAAAATGTAGAAGGAAGAATGGTAGAATGAACAATGGACCATGGAGATCACCTGGAATGGTATGCTATCATTGCAACAAACTAGGACACCCTGTCAGAACCTGCAAAATGAGAAAGAACCTATCAGATGATATACTGATCACTCTAGAAGGGAAGATTGATGTTGAAACCATTCAAGTGGGAATGAATAAAACATGGAAAAAGAAACCTGAAGAAGTATCACAAGTTGAACCGGTTTCTGCACCTAGTGTAGAAGTCTCTGAACCAGCAAACTAAGCCTTAGAAAAGCTTGGGGGAAAAAATTGGTGAAATGTTTCGAACCCCCAGTTTATATCGGTAAAGACCCAAAACCAGTATATGTTACCTATCAATTGGTAGAAGTTTTTAAAGCGGTAAAAGGAAAAATTAAGGTTTGTACCCTAGCAGTGGAGCATTTATTATGGTAGTTGAAGAATTTGTTTAAAAGGGATTCTTAACGTCATTTTCACTTATTAGTTTATGAGAGAAGAAATTTTCAAGAGAAAAACGATAAAAGGTAATTTGACTTGCGATTCAGAGAATTCAAATCTTGCTGAAGAATCCAAAGATATTTTCAACCTATCAGTGAAGAACATCAAAGTGGTAATCCAGCAACTGAAGTGGTGTGGTGTGATCTACATTGGCAAACCCTAAATTTCAAAATTGTGAAGGTATTTCTCAAAATTCTTGTTAATCATGGCTTCTACATCACACTCTAGTTCTAGTGTACCCATGGACTCAACTAAATTTATTCAAAGGAAAAAGAAATACAATGCCCTGTCCCAAATACCTATCGGAGTCATTGCTGAAGAAGATATTCCAAGGTACATTGACTATAAATTGGAAGACCTAGGATCCCTAGTGATTCATTCCCAGCTAGGTCTGTTCCATGGGGATGATAAGAAAATCAAACTGGAATACAACATCCTAGAGAGGAAGAAACTACATAATGTTATTTATTCTATTGAAGAGTTCACAGAAGATCACATCCGCATCATCTTGAGAAGAGTACACGGTGATAAAATGTACCTGGAATGGATGCATGATATCACACTAGAAGCAATTCATGCCATCACCAGTTTCTGCAACATTGGTGAGGTGCCAGCCCTAAGGAAGGTCATCAAGACTAAAATGACTAAGCTCACCGGTTCTCTGAGCGACCAACAGGGAATGACTATCAACCCCATCAAAGATGACTTGGTTAAGTATGCCTTCGTGGTGATTGGCTACCGAGTGTTTTATGCTAGCCAAATAAACTCTATCCCTGCTGCTACGGTGAATGCTGCATACAAAATGATCAAGGAAGATGCCTCATTTGATTTGTGTACCTGTTTGCAAAAACAACTGCTATTGAACCTAAAGTCCATCAAACAAGATAATGCCTTAAGGTTCAGATTTGGACAACTTTTGGTCGGCCTATTTTTCTACTTCCAAGGCTATTTCCTAAGAGTTGGTAATATTCAATGGTCTACTGACCAACCGGTCACTAAACAAATTAGGGAAAGTCTCCAAGCAGTGGGAACCAGATATCCTGAGGTCTTGAATAAGTACTTTGATGAATTCAAGTAGAAGATGAGTCAGAGGATGAGGATATCTGGAGATATTGTTAAGAAATATGAAGAGGACATTTGCTTTACCATAAAAGTAGATGAATGTTTAATAGAAGTGGTAGAGCCCAGAAAGGAAAAAGTAGAACCTATGGGATATGAGGTGATGTATGACATGTTAGATGGGTATGCCTCCACCCTAATTGCCTCACCTCTTGATGTGAAGAAAAAGTGAACCGACACCTACTTGGAAAGGGTAGCACCAGTTGAAGAACCTTCAATGAAAAAGGGAAAGGCAATACCATCGATATCGACACTGGTTACCTTAGCCAGCCCAAAAGTGACCAAGCGGTCACCTGCCAAGAAGAAACTAGAAGTTGCACCCGCTAAAGTATTTGAGAGGAAGCGGAAGACCAAAAAAAACTCACTGGAGTTCGAGGATACTGAACCAGAAGTGCAGCCTAAGAAAACCTGACAATCAAGCAAGAAGGCTAAAGCTACCAGTACTACACCTGCATCATCAATGCCACTAAATATAGACATCTCTTCTTACAAGCCTCTGACACATTGTCAAAGGACTTTAAAGAATACTAAGAGAAAGGTGTTTGATGACTTGAAAGAGTATTTTGATGACTTTTCTGATAATGAGAAGGAAGAAGTAGAACAGGAAATGATAAAATATCTGTGTATGAATGACTGGTCGCCATCTGAAATTATATCGGTGACACCTAATTCTTTATACAATTCTTTGGAAAATAAATGGCGCATTGCCATTGAGAAAGAATAGGAAATAAGGGAGAAAGTATTTGCTCAGTACTTTCCTGATGCTTCTAATTCTGGATTATTTAAAATTATGGACAAGAATAAAGGTCTCTTCTTCATGAGAAGAAGAAGACTCGGGCTGCTAGAAGGTAGAACCTCTGAAGTGGAGAAGGACACACATCTACATGCCAAAGCTGTTATCTGATTACATCAAGTGTTTGAGGCCAACAAGAAGGCCAAACAAGAACCTGACCAATCCTCAGCCAAACTAGATGAGGTATTTGATAGCAAAGGAGAAAGAGTTACAAAACAAGTAGACACTATTGATGTTGATGCATTGGATTTTGAAGATGTCACTCCAGATGCAGAAAAGGAAAAGGTTGATAAGGAAAAAGAAGAGAAAGAGAAGAAGGACAAGGAAGAAGTAGAAAAGGTTGATAAGGAGAAAGTGGAGAAAGAGGTAGAGAAAAAGAAAGCGGAAGAGAAAGAGAAAGAGGTAAAGAAAAAGAAAGTGGAAGAGAAAAAGAAAGAGGAAGAGAAAAAGAAAGAGGAAGAGAAAAAGAAAGAGGACGAGAAAGAGAAATAACAGGAGAAGAGGAAAGAAGAGGAGAAGGGAGAAGAGGAGAAGAAGAGGAGAAGAAGAAAAAGGAGGAAGAAAAGAAGAAGCAGGAAGAAGATAAGAAGAAGTAAGAACTAAGGAAAGAAGAAGTAGAAAAGAAAAGAGCCGTAGAGAAGGAGGAAACAGAGAAAGCCAAACAAGCGGAGACTCCAAAGGCAACCAGTGGTCAAGCCAAACCGGTTGACATCACTAGCCCTATCGACCTCCAATCTATAGATGAATCAGAGATGTTGCAAAGCATAAAGCTTGCACAAGAAAGATTGGAAACATTGAGGAGGAAAAAGGAACAAGATGTCATTCAAAATGCGGTTGACACCCACATCAGTTTGATTCCTGGTACTAACCTTCCCAGTACTGATTCCTCTCTGTCAAAGCTCAAACTTTTATGTACTATTGTAGAGGACCAGGTTCAATGTTTGGAAGATTTTTCTGAATCAAATGCAAAGAAGAAGCATGAAAGGGAACTCAACCCAAAACAGTGAAAGGTATCCAATCTTTCTCTAGTTAGATCAATTTTTTAAGAAGGTTTGTCACTAATTTTACTGAAATTAGTAGACCTATATCCAAAATGTTAAAGAAAGGTGCAAAGATAGAATGGAATGAGGAGCCAGTCAAGGTATTCCAGGAGATCAAACAGGCTATTAAAAATGCACCTATTCTTAAAACACGTGATTATCAAAAACCTATGCAGATATTTTCATTTGCATCTTTTCATATTGTTGTTGATGTATTGTTGCAAAAGAATTTAGAAGGTTTTGAACAACCTATAGAATTTTTTAGTAAGTCTTTGCAAGCTGCAGAACTAAAGTATGATTTAAATGAAAACAGAGCTTATGCACTAGTGAAGGTTGTTAAGCTTTTAGGAGTTACTCAATGGGAGCAATAGTGGTTGCAGATGTGCCTAGTGTTGCAATTAAAGATATTTTCACACAACAAGAAGTATCTGGAAGAAGCCGCCGATGGATAAATAGGATCCAAGAATTCAACATTGATATCCAAATCACTAAGTTAGTGAGAGGATTAGGATTGGCAAAGTTGATGGCCCAGAGTAATTTGGATGCCAATCAAATAAATATTGTGGAAGAAGAGCACAGATCTTGTATCTGTGATATGGATGGTTGCAAATGGTATGATGATATCATATATTATTTGCAAAGGATGAAATGTTCGAAAGACATGACTGATAACAAAAGGACATTAAAATTCCATGCTATTAAATATGCCATTGTAAACAGGAAGCTCTGGTGGAGGAATAGTGATGGTGTCATGTTAAAATGTGTGGACCATGATCAAGCTCATAAGTTGTTGTCTAAATTGCATAGTGGAGTTTACAAAGGACATTATATGGTCAAAACAAATACACACAGAGTATTAAGAGTTGGGTTTTGGTGGCCAACAATTTTTAAAGATGTGCATCAACTAGTCAAGAAATGTGACCCATGCCAAAGATTTTTAGGAAAATTAAAATTTTCAGGAAATTTGCCATTAAGACCTATAAATGTGCAAGCTCCATTTCAGCAGTGGGGTATAGATTTTATTGGAGAAATATCACACAAATCTAGTAATGGTCATTCTTGGATTTGAGTGGCCACTGACTATTTCACTAAGTGAGTTGAAGCTATACCCACTAAAAAAGCAACAAGTAAGGTGGTAATTGATTTCCTTATAGATAATATATTGACTAGATTTGGATTTCTAGAGAGGATAGTCTCTGATAATGCAATGAGTTTTAGGTCAGAAAATTATAAAAAATTCTACAACAAATATGGTATCCAGGTTTCTTATTTATCATCTTATCACCCACAAGGAAATGGGCAAGCTGAATCCAACAACAAAAGTTTGATGAATATTATTAAACGAATCCTAGAAAAGAATAAAAAGGCTTGGGATTAAAAGCTTAGATTAGTTGTTTGGGCAGATAGGGTAACAATCAAGAAAGCAATTGGATGTGCACCTTTTGATTTGGTGTATGGTTTGTGTGCAAGGTTACCCCAAAATAATCTAATGGAGATGTATAAGTCTGTCCAAACTTATATCAATGATATAGATGATGATATGTAGTTTAGAATTGAGGCTTTAATGGAATTAGATGAAGCTAGAAGAGAAGCCAGTACTAGAAATACAAAGTTACAGATGTAGGTTCAAAACCTATATGATAAAAGAGCAACTGCAAGGATTTTTCAAGTTGATGATTTAGTTCTGATGTGGAATGCCAGAATAGAGGACAAGGGAAAACATGGCAAGTTTGATGCCATTTGGTTGGGCCCATATCTGATTCAAAGTAAATGGGGAGAAGATTCTTATATTCTCTAGGACATACATGGTGATACTCTTGAATTGCATGTTCATGGATAATTCTTGAAGCTCTACTTTTCTTGAAAGTAGTTATTTTCCATGAGCGTTAGTTAGGTTTTGTATATATTAGTGTAGTTTCCTTTTAGTTGAAGTTACCCAGGTAATTTCTTTTTGGTATGCTTTGCAATTGGTCTACTTCACCCAAAGATACTGGTTTCTCGTCTCATTCCTGTGAAATGGACATCCCCAACTAGAGCCACTAATAGGACCTAAAATTATGTCTTGCGAAATTTGGTCATTCTGGTTTTATTTTGCCCTCTATCAAGTTATTTGGGTTTATGGTTTTAGGGGTTATGTCTTTTCTTGATTAAATCTTGGTTTGAAAGAAAGTCTTCAATCCTTTCTATATTTTGTCATTAAATTTTTCTCACTTAAGGCTGAGGGTATCACTTTTGTCGGCAGGGCCATTTCATTTTCTAAGTATGAAGTGGTGGTTAACTGGTTTATAAAATATGATTTTCCTAAGTCATGCGCATAGAATTTCCCTATGACTAGTCTCCCTTTTAAATTTTTGTGCTTGCGCTTATATTTTCCTAAGTTTGAAAGTCCTAAATTGTTCGATATATAGTTAAAGACAGAATGACTCCAATGGTTCACGCTTACCTATGATCAAAGATGCAAGGAATATAAAGACCGCAACATCGTGAGATTGTGCCACATGTTTTAAGCAGAAACTAATAGGGTTGGCTATATAACTAGTCAAAGCATCATGTTACCAGTTCTTAGGCGATAAAGGTCGATTTACTAATAGTCTTATTAATTTGCACATGTTTAAAATGAACGAAGATGTTTTTTTCCTAAGGTAAAAGTTGCTCGATCTTTAATTCTGGAGAAGTTAACGGGTATTGTGCAAAGCGGTAAATTTTGAATAAATCTAACAACCCCCGTATTCCTGCAATGAAAATTGCAGGGAGGTTACGGACCACGACATCATGAGATGATGCCACATGTCCCGAGATAACCAGAAAGGCTTATGGTGGGGCCGCTGATGG
The DNA here is from genome assembly GCF_030272615.1 of Cryptomeria japonica. Lineage (NCBI taxonomy): Eukaryota > Viridiplantae > Streptophyta > Pinopsida > Cupressales > Cupressaceae > Cryptomeria > Cryptomeria japonica. Next base: position 553,416,317 of record NC_081414.1, on the reverse strand, counting down.
AGTCTGGTCAAAGGAGGATGTGGTGCTGATTAGTCATGATTTTGTGGGTTCGTTGATACAGATGGAAATTCAAGTGTTGAGTCGATAAGAGATGATTGTTGGATTTGCCAACTTGGAGGATGATTGACGGCCAGGTTTCAAATTTTAAATACATAATTATGAGTCATTGTTTCGCTAATGCGAGTATTAATGATGGAAAATAAATTTGCATTCTTTTCTAGGCAATAATTAAAAGACTCTTAAAATGTTTTTCTTCATTCGCAAAAGATTTTATAGCAATCTAGAAGGTTTCCCTCCTACTGAGAAAGGTTGAAATGACTCTCTGCGATACAGAATTGTCATCTGTGGGGAAAATCAAAGCAATAAGTTTACTTGAGCTCTCCATATGTTCTTGAAACAAATTGATATTATAAATTATGTGTGAAGTTGTGAGAAGATATTTCAATTTGTTCTAGGGTTAGGTGTTAGACAAAGAGTAGTGAAATTTGTTTGAATTACTCTGGTAATTTAAATTTTCTTGTACTAGCCCTAGTTTTTTCCTTCCTAAAGTTGGAGTTATAGTATAAAGCCCTAGTTGCAAAAGATGTCCCCCTCATGAAAACATTCAGGACAACTGGATTATATGAAAATAAATCTATATGATGATTTTTTGGACCAATTGGAGCCCTCTACAAATGATAAACAACAATGGCAGAGATTTGTGGATGGAAAAACCCTAGAGGAAGGGTTAATTGACAAAGAATTTTGCTTGGTAGATGCTAATATACCCATGACTGGGTTAGAAATGTTTAAGTTATGGTATAGACAAAGAAAATTGCATTCCCCATTATTCAGTCCTTGGCAATATGATTTGGGCAAGTTGGTAGTACTGGGTGTTTTCATGGATGTCAACCTACTCAAAGTTGTTGCAGATAGATATGACCCAGTTTGAAGGGTTATTAGGGGAAATGATGGAAAAATTCTATTAACCATTAGAAGGGAAGAGTTCCAAGAGATTTTTGACCTATATGAACCATCCCCGAGCCTAGTGCAAATAGATTTAAATGAGAAAAAGGCAGAGTATTACAAGATGAGGGAATTCATTAGAAAAAGTTTCCTTCCAATGCATTTAGCCGGAGTAGGGAATACAACATACCATATCAGCTCTAGCTTAGAGGAGCCATCCCCAATCGGTGCTTTTGCTCCCTATTTTCAAGCTACTTTCTTCTCTCTATGTCAAATATTGGGTTTTAATCCCATTATAGTGATGTCGCCTGATTTTATGTACATGGCTATGCAAACACAACATTTGGACTTTACAGTAGTCTTTGAATTTGCACCCTACCTTGAGGAAAAGATTCATGAGGGGTTACTAGACATTAAGAATCAAGTTGATGGTGCTAAATTCTCTTGGTATTCTTTACTCATGTATATGTTCCTTTCTAGGAACGTAGATTACTTTTAGGGTACCATGAACCTCAAAAGGACAATTAATAACCAAGAGATTCCAGTACAGCTCTAGAGCACAGATATGTCTTGGGATAGACAAGAGGCTAGCTTTATAAGGTTTGATAACAATTTTTCTTTTAGATTGAGGCAAACATTGACAGTAAATCCATCGAGGATTCCTAAGGAACTGCATGATCTTGTGAGACCCAAGGAGAGGGTGCCTCTTGCCAGGATTAAACATACTTGGGGGGATTTTATCTCTTACACTATAAGTATTATTATCAGGATCTATGGTTTCTCCGGATAGCCATGTTGGCATTATGTGAACCAGTATGAGGACATAATGACATTGTATGTTGTCATTGATGTCAATATGCTAAAGAGGTGAGAACCGACATATGAGAGAACCGGTATAACACTGTGAACCAGCATTTGTGCCAAAGTGAAGTGATGTGCTTGTTCAAGGTGAACCGGCATATGGTTATGGGAACCGGCACATGGAAGCATTGTATGACTACCAGTTGGTAGTCTCAACTTTAGGGTTTCCAATTGAAGTGCTTCAAGCCTATGTGCCTCAACCGGAGACTTTGTGTGATAAATTAGCATGATAACAAAGAACAGATCATGTTGCCACATAAGCCTTGTTTGCATGAAGGATCTTGCATGAAGGAGATTGTTCCTATCTACCTCGGGAATGTGTGAAGTCTATAAAATGGTGATAACGTGTGATGGGTTATCAACTGCCATGAAATTAGTGAAAATGGATGATGGAGAATTTCTTGAGATTGGATCAGGACTGTTGCAATTAATGGAGTGTTCTCAATGGTCAGGATTGAATCATTTGAATTCCTTAACCTAATAGGTTTAGGGTTTATGCTACCGACTTATCTATTTTTCTATAAGGTCAATGTTGTGTCTCTTTCTGAAGTTGTTGGCAAAAGTTGTGTGTCTGTATCCAAGAGAAGGGATACATGATTCTTGCCAAACCAAAAAGAGAGAAGTGATACCTACAGAGTGTAAGTGCAGAAGGTGAAGAGGAGTGTAAGCGGATCTGCATTGGCATTGAGTGCTATTACCAGATCATTGTAATACCTGTTGATCTCTAACCACCTCAACAGTTGGAAAATCCCTTAACAGGGTAGCCTTAACTAGCTTGTTGTAAATCCTTTAACTGGGTAATTCAAAGCTATTGAGTTCTTGAAATCCTCTAACAAGGTAACCTTTAACAGGGTTTAACCCTTAACCGGGTATTCTAGCCATCCCTTAACTGGGTGATCCCTAAAAGGATCGGTTCCTAGCAAAACCTATTGTAATGTCTCTAACTGGACAAGGCTCCTAATAGAGAAGACTTCTAAAGAGTTCAAAAATAGCTTGTGGGTATTCATCCCCACTGTGGTTTTTCCCAGTTGGGTTTCCACGTGAAAAATGTGTGTGTCATGTGTGATGCTTTCCTATTGTCTATCAAGAATATGATGGTTCTGTGTTTTATGGCTGTCAATAAAACATGTTGAACTAGCCATTATTATGATCTGATGATAGATTACCTGTTCATACATAAGGGTGAAATGGTAGTGCAATCTTGAGTTGAGTGAAAAGCTAAGTGAGTAACCAGTTAATGCTTGTCTTAGTCATTCTTAGCTTTACCAGTTGCACTCTATTTCAAACCGGTGTCACTATTTGCTAGTGATTTGAAGTGTCTGTTGTCAAACCAGTTTAGGACTATATTTTTGTCTGTACTGATTCACCCCCCCTCTCAATACCAGGTTAGTACTATCCATTCACAATTGAGTTATCAATTGGTATCAGAGAAACCTCCAGGTCCACTATGCTATAAGCTTAACCGCTTGAGGTAAAGATCCCAGTCTAATGATGAAGAGGGAAGGTCCAAAGTTTAACAAAGAAAATTTTAGTATATGGAAAGACAGAATGAAGATATACATCAGAAGAATGGGTGCTCAACACTAGAGCTATGTTGAGACTACCTATGTTGCTCCTACCAGTACCCTTACCGATGACCAAAAGAAAGAGATGCAGGAGAATGGGAAAGTCATGGAAGCCCTAATTAGTAGTTTATCTGACATTGAGTTTATTGATGTTCAGGATAAGGTAAATCCCAAAGAGGTATGGGATACTCTTGAAAATATCTATGGTGGTGATGAGCATGTAAATTACGCTAAGGAAGAAAGCCTTAGAGGGAAGTTTGAATATATGTAGATGGTTGAAGGTGAGACCATTCAATAGTATGGAATAAGAATCAAAACCATTGTTGGAGATATCAAGAGTGTAGGTGGTAAAATAGAAGATGCCACTATGGTAAGAAAAGTCCTTAGATCCCTATTGCCGGTCTATGAAATAAGGGTTTTTGCTATTTAGGAGCTAAGATCAATAGACAAGACTAAGGTATCCCTAGACTCCATCATTGCAAAGTTGACAGCCTATGAGCTAAATAGTTTTGATGGTAGTGTTCAAAAGACTGAATCAACTTTTAAAGCTTCTTTAGTACCATCCAGAAAAGGAAAAGAAGCTAGCACTAGTGGTGAACCAAGATAGGGCAGAGAAATGCATGATGAGGAGATTTTGATGACATTTGAAGCTCTCCGTTCTAGAAAACTTCCTAAAGGAACTGACAAATACAAAGGTAAGCTACCTTTGAAATGCTTCTCTTGTAACCGGATAGGACATAATGCTGTAAACTATCCTAATGGCGAAAACAAGGACAAACCGGAAAGGTTCAAGAAATTCAAAGGAGGAAACCAGAGAAACTATTTTGTGGTAGTTGATGAAGGTGTCACAGATGAAGAATCGGAGGATGAAGAAAATGAAGATATTGTGTTTGTTGCTGTCAAGGAAGATGTGTCAGACAAGAAGGATCTTGTCTCCCAGTTTGATAATTCCAATGAGTGGATCATTGATAGTGGCTGTTCTCACCATATGACTAGTGACCGGAGCAAGTTTCTATCATTGGAGGAATATGATAGTGGTGTGGTTCGCTTTAGCAATGATGCACCATGCATGGTCAAAGGTAGAGGGTCCATCTCTCTGAATGGAAAGAGTAGTGCTGACAATATGTATTGGGTTGATGATCTTAGACACAACCTTCTGAGTGTTGCCCAGTTGAATGATAGTGGCCTCACTCTGGAATTCAAGAATGGAGTTTGCAGAATCAAAGGAAAGAATGGTGAATTGATGGCCACCGAAATGTAGACCAAAGGTAACCTATTTTAGTTGAATGCAAATATAAGTACATGTCTTATGGCTAAATTTGATGATAGTTGGATATGGCATAGGAGACTCTACCATGTAAACTTTGATAACATTGTGAAGGCTAGTAAGATCAAGGTAGATAGAGGGTTGTCGGTGCTAAGCAAATCAGATAATACCTTGTGCAGAGAGTGTCAATTGGGGAAAATGTCTTCCTCGACCTTTAAAGGTAAATCTTTCACTGTTCACAACTTGCTTGATCTTGTGCATATTGATTTATGTGGTCCTATGAAAACTAGAAGTGTGCAGGGTGATAGGTACTTCATGAATCTCACTGATGATTGCTCAAGAATGATGTGGGTCACATTCTTGAAAGACAAGTCTGAAGCCTTTGTAAAGTTCAAAGCTTTCAGAGTATTAGTGGAGAAGGAAAGCGGTAAAAGGATCAAGTGCCTGAGAACTGATCAAGGAGGGCAATTCACTTCTGGTGAATTCAACAAATACTGTGAAGAACATGGCATCAAGAGACAATTGTCTGTCCCCCTGACTCCATAGTAGAATGGCCTAGCAGAGAAGAATAATCGGACTGTGGTTGAAGCAGCTAGAACCATGTTGATTCAAGGAAAGGTAGCTCATACCTTTTGGAGAGAAGCGGTGAGCACTGCAGTCTACACAATGAACCGGGTACTCATCAAGAAAGGTAAGGATAAAACTCCTTATGAGTATTGGACCGGTAAGACACCTGTGGTCAACTACTTTAGAGTGTTAGGTAGAAAAAGTTATATCAAGAGGAGTGAACACTAGAGCAAATTTGATGCAAAATATGATGAGGGAATATTCCTAGGATATTCCACCAAGAGAAAAGCTCTCAAGTGTTTCAACAATAGGACTCGGATAATTATGGAAAGCATCAATGTAAGAGTTGATGAAACCTCTGAGAAAATTGAGGAAACTGGCAGTGAGAAAGCGGTAAACGAACTGGTTGCAACCTTCTAGGAACTGGTTGACAGCCAACAGAGTACCAGTAACAATGTTCCTACACCAACAAATGTAGATGCTGATACTGATGGAGATGAGGATGAAGAAGAAAAGCAAGAGGAATCTATCAAGACCATTCCTCAGTATGTCAAGCTAAATCATGATCCTAAGTAGATCATAGGAGATAAGGATGCAAGAATCCTTACAAGAAGAAAGGTCAGAGAAAACTCTTGTATGATCTCTGAATTTGAGCCTAAATCATTCAAAGAGGCACATAAGGATGAAGAATGGATCAAGGCAATGGAAGAGGAACTTGACCAGATAGAGAAAAATGGTACATGGTCTTTGGTACCCAGATCGGAGCACAAAAATGTCATTGGCACTAAATGGGTTTTCAGAAATAAGCTAAATGAGGATGGCATAGTGATTAGGAACAAAGCCAGATTAGTGTGCAAAGGATATGCTCAAGAAGAAGGAGAAGACTATGGAGAAACCTTTGCTTCTATAGCCAGATTGGAAGGAGTCTGTATGCTTTTTGCATAAAGGTTTCAAAGTATATCAAATGGATGTAAAATCTACATTCCTAAATGGTGTACTTGAAGAGGAGGTGTATATTGAGCAACCAAATGGGTTTGCCCTATCTAAAGATAGTGACATGGTATGTAGGCTACATAAAGCCATATATGGTCTAAAGAAGGCACCTAGGGTATGGTATGAACATTTGCATTCTCATCTTGTGAAGATTGGATTTGAGAGAACAAGTGAAGATAGTAATATCTACTTGAAGTCTGAAGGAGATCAGATCCTGATTTGTGAGGTATTTGTTGATGACATTATCTTTGGTGGAGATGATAAGATGAGTCAGGAGTTTGCAGATGAGATGAAGAAAAAGTTTGAAATGTCACTCATAGGGGAGATTAAATTCTTCATTGGACTACAAATCCAGCAGATGATGGATGGAATCTTTATCACTTAGTCCAAGTATGTCAAAGAGGTGTTGAATACCTTTGGCATGGAAGATAGAAAACTAGTTGGTACTCCGATGGTGACCGGTTGTAAACTATCTAAAGAAGATGACTTAGAATTGGTTAATGAGAAGGAATATTGATCAATGATTGGTAAGTTGCATTTTGTAGTGCATAGCAGACCGGATATTGCACATGTAGTTGGCATTATTGCAAGATTCTAGAAAAGCCCAAGAGAATCTCACTTGGTTGCAGTCAAGTGAATTCTTAGGTATCTGAAGGGAACTGTTGATTATGGATTGTGGTATCCTTATAGCAAGGATTTCAACCTGAAAGTATACACAGATGTTGATTGGGTAGGCAATATAGATGACCAGAAAAGCACAACCGGTGGTGCATTCTTTCTTGGTGGTAGACTGGTCTCATGGATGAGTAAGAAGTAGGGTTGTATCTCTCAGTCTATAGCGGAAGCAGAGTATGTTGCAGCTTTCATGAACTGCACTCAGACAATTTGGAAGAAGCATGTATTAAATGGCTTCAAAGTTCTTGTATCTGAAATGGTAAGTATATTTTGTGATAATACTAGTTTAATTAATATCTCCAAGAATCCGGTTTTACATTCTAGAACCAAGCACTTTGAGCTTAAGTATCATTTCTTAAGGGAAAAGGTTCAGAACAAAGAGATTGCACTGGAACATGTTTCCAGTAAGGAGCAGTTAGTAGACATATTCACCAAGCCTCTCCCAAAGACTACATTTATGTACTTAAGAGGTGAATTAGGGGTGTTTCCCCTTCAGGAGGTAAACTAAAAGCATATGCTCCACATTAGCTAGGTATTGCATAGTCAAATTTATTTTGGATTGATGTGTTGAAGGATGCTACTCCTTAGGGGGAGCAACATAATGGAACAGGGAAGCTTGTGCCTCCACTTTGGCATTGTTGTCAAAGGGGGAGAAGATGTGAAGCAGAGAGATATCTTTATATATTGTCATCAATGCCAAAGGGAGAGATTGGTGGCATTATGTGAATCAGTATGAGGACATAATGACATTATATGTTGTCATTGATGTCAATATGCAGAAGAGGTGAGAACTGGCATATGAGAGAACTGGTATAACACTATGAACTGGCATTTGTTCCAAAGTAAAGTGGTGTGCTTGTTCAAGGTGAACTGACATATGGTTATGGGAACCAGTACATGGAAGCATTGTATGAATACTAGTTGGTAGTCTCAACTTTAGGGTTTTCGGTTGAAGTGCTTCAAGCCTGTGTGGCTCAACCAGTGACTTTGTGTGATAAGTTAGCATGATAACAAAGAACAGATCATGTTGCCATGAAAGCCTTGTGTGCATGAAGGATCTTGCATGAAGGAGATTGTTCCTATCTACCTCAAGAATGTGCAAAGTCTGTAAAATAGTGATAACGTGTGATGGGTTCTCAGCCACCATGAAATCAGTGAAAATGGATGATGGAGAATGTCTTGAGATTGGATCAAGATTGTTGCAATTAATGGAGTGTTCTCAATGGTTGGGATTGAACCATTTGAATTCCTTAACCTAACAGGTTTAGGGTTTAGGGTTTATGCTACCGACCTATCTATTTTCCTATAAGGTCGATGTTGTGTCTCTTTCTAAGGTTGTTGGAAAAAGTTGTGTGTGTGTATCCAAGAGAAGGGATACATGATTCTTGCTAGACCAAAAGGAGAGAAGTGATACATGTAGAGTGTAAGTACAGAAGGTGAAGATGAGCTTAAGTGGATCTGCATTGGCATTGAGTGCTATTACCAGATCATTGTAATACTTGTTGATCTCTAACCACCTCAACAGTTGGAAAATCCCTTAACAGGGTAGCCTTAACCAGCTTGTTGTAAATCCTTTAACAGGGTAATTCAAAGCTATTGAGTTCAAAATCCTTTAGCTATTGAGTTCTTGAAATCCTCTAACAAGGTAACCATTAATAGGGTTTAACCCTTAACCGGGTATTCTAGCCATCCCTTAACTGGGTGATCCATAACAGGATCGGTTCCTAGTAGAACCTATTGTAATTTCTCTAACTGGACAAGGCTCCTAACAGAGCGGACTTCTAAAGAGTTCAAAAAGAGCTTGTGGGTATTCATCCCCACTATGGTTTTTCCCAATTGGGCTTCCACATGAAAAATATGTGTGTCATGTGTGATGCTTTCCTATTGTCTATCAAGCATATGATGGTTCTGTGTTTTATGTGTGTCAATAAAACATGTTGAACTAGCTGTTATTATGATTTGATGATAGATTACCTGTTTATACATAAGGGTGAAATGGTAGTGCAGTCTTGAGTTGAGTGAAAAGCTAAGTGAGTAACTGGTTAATGCTTTTCTCAGTCATTCTTAGCTTTACCAGTTACACTCTGTTTTAAACCGGTGTCACTATTTGCCAGTGATTTGAAGTGTCTGTTGTCAAACTAGTTTAGGATTGTATTTGTAGACACCTAAAAATGGTCAACGCTTGCGAAGTCATACTTTAACATTTTCGCATTGCCTCATTTTAGGTTTTTGCATCGCATTAACATTTCTCCTACGATTCACACTTGGTTTTTATCATTTGCGAACATCGAGTCATTCTTCTACATTCTTCATTCATCTCGTTCTCAAATTTGGTCTTGTCAACAACACTCTCTAGTCATGATTTTGATCGATCTTATCCTATCGCATCAATGTGCATGCTCATTTGTCATCATTTTGGACATCGTCAATCCTAATTAGGGTTTTGTCCTCCTGTCAATCTTGCGATCGATTTGTCATTGATCATTGTCCTCTTATCAATCTTGTCATCTGGCGATCGATTTATCATCAATCCTTATCATTTTCAATCTTGTCATCTGGCGATCGATTTGTCATCGGTCGTTGTCATGTTCGATTTTGTCATTTTTCGATCGATTTGTCATCAATTGTGGTCATTTTTCAATATTGTCATTTTGCAATCTATTTTGTCGCCAATTCTTGTCCTCTTGTCGATTTTGTCATTTTGTGATCAATTTGTCATCGATCATCGTCCTTCTCAATCGTGTCAATTTGGATCAATTTGTCATTGTTCCTCGTCAATTGGCACATTTATCAGTCAAATCATTTATCACATTGGTCATTTATCAATCCAAAATCAAATCATGATCAAATCAATTATCTTTCATCAAGACCTAATTGTCATTCTCGCATTGCTAATTCATCTTCTAGGGTTTTATGATTTAATCATTTAACCTGGTTTTGTCATTTCCTCCTTTAGGATTAATAAATTATTTATTTATCCTAAGTCTTCTCATTGCAATTAAATGTTCATTTAATTGGCTAATTATTCCTCTTTGTGAATTAATTAATAAATGACAAATTATTAATTAATTTACCTAATTCCTAAATTCCTCATTCTCTAATTTCTTAATTTTCTAATTCCTAATTTCAATTTCCTCCTATTTCTCTCCTAAATTCATGGAAATGACATGTCAATTTGTCATAAATTTGTCATAATTGACAATCAATCAATTTTGACATAGAAGTTGTCATAATTTGTCATAAATTATCAATCAACAAATTTTGCATAGAAAGTGCATAATTTGTCATAATTTGTCATAATTGACATAATTGATTTGCAATTTCCATTTGAATTGAATCATGATAATCTTGTCATCTCTCCAATTCTTCTATAAATTGGATGATCTTCATCAATCAAAGCTAATTGGTAATCAGATTATCGAATTTCTAGTTAATCATATTTCTAGTACTCTTGATCAAAAATCTTGTCTACTTGCTTTCAATTGTGTGTGTGCACTTTTAGGTGAGATCCACAACCAAACCATTTGAAGAGGATTGAAGAACAATGGAGCCGCATGAAGGAGCATTCAAATCTGCTATTGGTTTGCATATGTCTTTGCTTTTGAATGTTTTTATTTCATGTCTCTATTGAGTGTTGTTTAGGATAGATCATTGCAATGAATGCATTTGTGATTGAGCTATTATTTTTATCTTGTCTTGTGATGATTTCCTATTTCCTAAACATACATTAATTGGTGAACCCGACGTGAATCACTAACCTTCTAACCTCTTTATGGTGTTTTGAGTGCTTTCAAGTTGGTTTGCAGGCCAAAAAACCCAAAAACAGGGTCGTGCAGGGTTTTCTGGAGACTTCTGCGCCTGTGTCCTACATCCTGCGCCTGTGTTGAGCATTCTGTGCCTATGTAGAAGACATTTTGCGCTTGTGTCCTGCATTCTTCACCTGTGTCCTGAGTTCTGCGCCTGTGTAAAGTCCAGAACAGGGGTAAAAATGCAGTGTTTTATTTGAAATTTGTTTAGTTTTTGCATTCTATTTTCTGTGCTTTAGATTTTGGTACTAATTATCTGTGCAGAATCTTGGCATACGCATGACAAAGACAACAAATCAAACTACTAACATGTGTTATGCAGAATCGATAGTCAAAGACAACAAATCAAACTTCTAACTTGGGTTTTGCAGGTTGCCTTGGAGAAACAACTAAACTTGGTGTTTGTTATTAATGTTTTAGGCACCTAGTGATTTCTAATAGGTTGGAATGAACATGTTTTTGCTTTGATTGTTGAGTGTGACATTGGAGTAGGAGAGTATGCTCTCATCCTTTCAGGGTGATCAAAAATCCAGATCTTTGATACCATGCTTTTGTCTTTGATTGTGTGTCTCCTTTAGAGGGCCTGCCTTCCCGACCACTTTGCTTTTGCAAGCAAGTGATAATCATGAGAAGGGAACGACCCAAAGTGAGTACGGCTAGAATACCTTGGCATTCTAACTCACTATAAAAAAATACCCGATGAGCGAAAGCTTTGAAGGAAGTGTTACGTGGGAATTGCAGTTACTTGGGAAGTGATGACCCTTGAACTCTTTCTCATATCAACATCTAAGTAGGGCCTCTTGGTCTAAATCATGCTTGCACAACTACATTTGTTTGGTATCTTGATGGGCTTAATGTCTCAATAACGCTTGTGTGACATCAAGGAGTAACGCTTAACAGAAATCTTGACTAAATATCTTGTTTTTAGAGGCCAAAAACCCTTCTAGTTGCTTGAGAAGGACAAATTCGGATACTTGGAAGAGATACTAAGTTCTCCATGGGGACTGATGCTTGGCTGCCCTGAGAAGTGAGTGCCGTGGAGGGGAGCCCGTGGGGTCAAGCATCTATGTATTCTCCTTGAATCCCATAATGAGTCTACCTCTCAAGTACCTAATGTCTTTGCCTACCATAAGAAATGTGGAAATGAGCATGATTGTCTTGAGTCTAAGTTGTAATATCTTGTATTCTTTGCTTGTCAAAAGTTGAATTGCATCCCATTTCAAAAAGCAAAACAAATTGATCCAACATAAGATTAAGCACAAGAGACATTCATCCAACAAAAGTTTATCAAGATTCAAAACTCATCTTCAAACATGGTTGTTAAATATTGTTCAAAATATTGTCTCAACATTCATGTCACTTAGATTTAGGTTCATCCTAGGTTTGCATTTTGCAAAATTCATTGTCAAGTACCAAGGTAGGTTTCATCTAGGTCATACTCCTTTGCATATCAATAAGAGTCATCCATTTGCATATGTCCTCTTGCATTAAAGTCATATCATTGTCATACATTTACATTGCTTGCCCTAGGTCTCTTCATTAATCTTAGGTCATTATCATATCATATTAGGTCACTTGCGTAGAAATTGTCCTTTGCATATAGTGCCAAAACTAGGTTTTGTCATACTTGAGTAATCCAAATCTTTGATAAACCCTAAGTCATTGTTAAGAAGTCTAGACCTTATCAAGCCTTTTCTCTTTATGTCATTATTGTCATTTGGTCAAACCTAGCTTAGTATCCAAGCATATAGGGGAGACTTTGTCATTTGTCCTTTTGTCCTTTGAGGTCTAGATATCATTCCAATTTCCTAAGGGTCCCTCTCTTAGATTTGCATTCAAAAAGTTTGTCAAAATCTTCAAAAACAACCAAAAACTTAGATTACATTTTCATCTATTTAGGTTGCATTTAGTTGCATATCATACATCATCCTTGAAAAATTCCAAAAAAAAAAATATTGCATTTGCATAGTGACATGTCTATTGAAACAAGGTTCCAAGCACCAATGATGCAACAATGCAATCACAATTATATCGAACCCAACAACAAGGCAATATTGATCAAATTGTTTATGATGAAATAAGTCTCCAAATACAAAAACTAGAGGAGAAACTAGCTCAAGAAGAGGAGATATTGGAACAAAGAGTGAAAAGCATTGAGAAGAATAGATCATAAATGTCCAAAATGTTTCAAAAATTTCAAGGTCAAAATCCAAAGATTGAGCCAATTGATGTAAGATCTCTTCTTGAACGATCAGACATACCAGCTCTCCTCTCCCAAATAGAGATGATGAAACAATTTCAAGAAAAGAGACAACATCAATTTCAACATTATGTGCCTCCACAACAAGAACAAGAAGGTGTTTACTATCAATCTAATTTTCAACGAATACAACCAATGGTTCAACCAATTGTCCAACATATTCAACCAATGCAATCAATAGTCTAATTTCAACAATATGTCCAACCAACTAAAAAATGTCAACAACAATCACCAAACATTCAAAAACAAAGGTTGCAGCACACACCAAGCCAAGTTTCAAACATGTCAGAACAATTGAACCAAGTCCAATATCAAAACATGACATCAAACCAAGACCAACTCCTTGCCAAACAAGTTCAAATTCCAGATACAACTATGTCAAAACCTCGAAAGAAAGGTGGCTTTATTGCAATGATTTTAAGGAAATTACCGAGTGAGTTCTTTGAGGAAGATCAAGATAATACAATTATGTCTAGAAATGCCTCATCTCCCCACAAGAAAATTGACTCTCCAGTGGCATCTATCCCTACACCTCTAGAAGTTTCACAAGAACCTTCCATATTGTCCTCATCAAACAATACACCCAAGTATGAAATTACCCAAGGGCTATCCATAATTGATTGCCATGATAATCCAATTCATGATGCGCATCCTTGTCATGTTTCAGAAATACAAGACCCAATGCCACCATGCACTTTATTGCCATTACCTGTTTTAGAACACCCCATTCAAAGTCCCTCTTCCTCATGTTCAAGCATTGACTCCTTGCTATAATCCATCACAAATGTTCAAAGTGCATCTCCTTCATGCCAAACCATTGATCCCTTGTCAGAATCCTCCATGCATATCCAAAGTCCAACCTCATGTCAAGAGGATAATTTAGAGCATGAAGAAACGAGTCCTAAAGAAAATCAAGATCAAGATCCTAAAACCTTATCATCCCATCAAATTGTTGACTAGGACCCCATGTTCCCAGACACTCACGATGATTCCCCTATTCTTGTCCATCCTATCCAAAGCCCTATTGACACACCATTCCCTGATCAAGATGAAGATATCCCAGTCTATCAAATCCCAAATGATCCCCTTCCATTTCATGAACACAATGTCCTTTCAAATCCCATTGACATTCCACTTCCTGAGAAAGATCAAGATATCCTTTCCATCCTTTATGATGATCCCATTGAAAGACAAGAGTAAAGCACCTTTAAAGAGGATTCCAATGATCTTCCTCCTTGTCAAGATCAAATTATTCCTTCAGATCCTCCACAAGATCCACTTGTTCCTCCATCTCCTTGTCTTAATGTTCCATATACACTCCAAGATCTCATTTCTTTTGATGATCCCATTATTTCTCCCATTCCATCTCTTGAAGAGCCTATCATTGAACCATGTCCACTACACAATCCTAGTCCCCCTCATGATCCTAATCCCCCTCATGATTCTAACATGTCAGTGCAAGATGTTCATCAACCCTCGACATGCACAATGGGTTCTTCCACTTTGGTGCAATCCGGTCCACTTCAAGATCTCATTATTTCTTTCATATCATATCCACCTCATAATGGACTCGCGTCTTCATCCCAAAGAAAAGAGTATCCTACAAGTCAAGATATTCATAAAGGCAAAGGAGTAGATCTCCATAAGCAAGAATCCCTTCATGTTAAAGAAGATCTTAAGGGTCATGTCTACACAACTCACTCTCAAGATGTTGGTATCCCTCCTTCAAAATCCAAACATACACCTTCCCCATCATATCTTCCATCCATCTTAGGTCCTTATATCCCTTTGTCCTCTATGCAAGGTCAGCAAAGGCACACATCCTTGAGTAAATTCCACCCATCCAAAATAACTCCATTTCATTCATATCCATCCATGCATTCCTTTCCTCCTCCAAGCAATTTGGATGCCAAGTATAAAAGTCATAAGTCTAGTAATCCACATGTATTCAAGGATCAACATGTCCAATATAATCAACATGTCAAAACAAAGAACAATATGATCTCTAAAGAAAAAAATATATCCAAAAGGCCACAGAGGCCCACTGAGAAAAATAAAGCAAAGTCAAAATCTATATGGGTTCCTAAATCCCTTGTGCAAGCAATGCTCTCCAAGGAACCACAAAAGCATGAAAAATCAAAAACTATGTGGATCCCTAAGCAGCTTCTTGAAGCACAAAAAGAAAAATCCAACTTGGCATCCAAAGTTGCTATTCCTCCATCCAAACCTTTCAAGTCTATTCCTCCATCACCTTCTTCATCCATTTTGAGCCCTTATGTCCCAAAATCCCAAGCTATTCCTCCATCCAAATCTCACAATCTGAGATCCATTTTTCCTCCATCAGTCCATCACCCCTCAAGGTGTGTGCCAATGTCGATCTTGCCTTCATTTCCATCCACTGAAGCCTAATTCTTCCAATACCCTATCCATTATCCAATGCATATTTACCATCCTTCCATCCCTTTGGTCCAATCCTTTGCATAAATCCTTACCTTAGTTCCATCTCATTTTCCATGTCCTTATCCTACCAACATCTTTGAGCATACTTTTAAAGGTCATGGTCCATTTTTTTTCAAGGCCACTATCCAAAAAAAAAGACGCTTGAGTCCTCCTTCCATCCCCTATCATGTGTCCATCTTCTATTGAAAAAGTCAGAATACAAAAAAAAAGTGAAAAAAAATACAAAAAAAAAAAAAAAGTAAAGCAAAAACAATTCATCCACTGGTGAAAACCTGGAAAACAGGTGCCTTGGGCAAGTACCATGATGAAAACCTGGCAAACAGGCGTCATGCGTAATTTATGAACTTCTTGCATACTACACTTGGGGGCAGTTTTCCTCCTTCATATCCTATTACACTTCATTATTCTATCATGTCATACTCCTTCATGTCCTATTACCCTTCCTTGTTCTATCGTCCCTCATGTCCATTTCCCTTTCCACCTTTGATCTTGACAAGACTGAAGATCATCATGAGCATCATGTATCTTGTTTGCAGCTTTTAGTCCATCATAGCTTTTGGTCTTTATCCATTTGCTTATTACAACCTTTCATCCATATTCCCTGGCTTATTGCAACTCTCTGCCACTATCCCTTAGCCATTCTCGACCTTCAGTCCATGTCCCTTATCCATTCTTGGTCTTACTTATCCTATCCATATCTTATCACTATCCATACACTCTTTTTCATTCCTCGATCCTGATCTGACATAAGGACTCAAAATTTAAACATGGTTTCAAAAACCTCTTGACATGTCCCTCATGCCATGTCACTGCTTTACATTGTCATATCCAGTCTCTTGTCCCATCACGTAATAGCCCTTGAAAATTGCATCCGTATTGTCTCCACAATAAAAGGCCTTTGTCTTCCCTCTATCCACCATCATTTCAACAAGCCTATTTATTCACCTATCATATTCCTTGCCTTGCTAGACACTGGGGGCAAAATCATAAAAATTGAAAAAATGATCCTGAAAAATCTCTTAAAAATCATAAAATGTCTTGAAATAAAAACAAAAAAAATCACATAATGTCCTGAAAAAATAAAAAAAAATAAAAATTGAAAAATGTCCTGAAATAATCCAAAAAAATTTAAAAATGTCCTGAAAAAAATCTTCAAAAAAAATTGAATAAAGTCTTGAAAAAAGTATCTAAAAATTGAAAAACGAAAATCCCTAAAAATCATAAAAAGTCCTGAAAAAATGAACACAAATAAATTTTCAACACATTAAAATCCAAAAAACAAGCATTTTGTCAATAAAGGATCTCTTTTTGTGTATAAGACAAATCGCTGAGCATACCTCTAATGACAATCAATCCAACACTGCGCTTTAATGAAATCACGCTTAAACAGATGAACTTTTTCCATCAAACCAGACATTCAAACTAATCAAAATTGTCTTATCAATCGAACGTTACCATCAAAATCATTCATCCTTGGCTAATATCATGGGTCTTATACAGGGTGTGGTATACTCGAAACCAGACTGTGTCCTGTCTTAGACGGGGTACCGCATGTCCTGAAACCAGATAGCATGATCGTCCTATCAGCACTTTCAACTTTTGACAATGAAGATCAAGATGTTTGTTTGATTTGTTGGAATTTGTGCATCTTATCTTTTTATTGATTTATCTTTGGCTTCGGTCATGTTCCTATGTTGCTCGATGATGTCACTGAGTGATTTAGAGTGACCAGGATGGTTCATGGTCTCTTTCTTTTTTTTTGTGATTGTTGTTTGTCTGTGATGTGTCTGTCTTTTGCAAAAAGGGTTGCATTTCAGCTCTGGCCTTCAATGCCATGATGCTACGCATCCATTTTGCTACATTAAATAAAGGTTCTCACCTACAAAGTGCATTACTAAAAGCAAGTTTTTCTTTGTCTCTAACTGTTTTCTGTCTCATTGCTTCTTACTAACATTTCTTCTGTCAGTCTTGGCAGTCTATTTGCTCCTATCATTTTCTATCATTCTTATCGATCAATTGGCCTCTTTTCTGGACATTTCTGGCCAATTCCTCGAGGGGGCATGCATATGTCATTATTATTGTCTGGGGCATTTTCATTATTGTTCTTTGAAACAACACTTAAAATCGCATTGTCTCAAAGAGGGGCAAAATGTAGACACCTAAAAATGGTCAACGCTTGCGGAGTCATACTTTAACAATTGAGCATTGCCTCATTTGATGCTAGATAGTCCAATCTTGGACTCAGTCTTAGTCTCAAATTCTTTTCTTTATTTACTATTCTCTCCTTTTCTCTTTCTAACTTAAGTAATTCTTCCTCAAAACTTGTCATCCTTTGTTCAAAAACTGATAATGTATCAAGTGAGTTAACAAAATTGTTAGCAAGTTTATTGATTTCATCCTGTACCTTGCTCATTTTCTTATCCATGTCTATTGTCAAAAAGTTTGTCTTGCAAGTATCTTTGTATAGAGTTTTAAATTCCTTCAATAAGTTACATAGTTCTGGTAGAAGTGTGTCAAATTCCTTAGTACACTTCTTTATCTAATCTTCAAAGAATTTTTGCTTTTCAATTTCTAACTTATCCTTCAATGCCTCTTCCTTTATTTGCTCAATAGTCACTGTGTTCTCAGTGATGTATTTACACAAAGTGTCAAGTTTTCTTAAAGAATCCTTATTGTCTATGTTATAGTTAGGAGCTATCATCTTCAAAATTGGGATTGTGTCATCTATAGATTTATAAGCCTGTGAACTACAATCTGTTATCCTTTTGATGGAGTCCAAAAGTACTTTAGTTACATTTTTTGATTTGTAACCTGTTGAGGAGGAACCAACATTCTGGATTTCATCGGTGGAGGAAGTAACCATGCTTGTAGTGACCTCTAGTAGGTCAGTCTTTATTTCCATTTCTTTAAGCTAGGGTTTTTGTTTTTCTCCTGTTGCTGGTGGCACTGTTTCCATGTGAATTTGTTCCTATTCCAGAACCTGTTGCTTTGCTTGTCTCTCTATTTGTTGCTCTATTTCAGTCTCAGTCTGAGTCTCTACCTATTGCTCTATGTTATCAACTTCAACTTTTCTTTCAGTATTGTCAATGCTGTCAGTTGCCAGTGGCTCACTAGCCATATCTATCTTGCCGGTTGTATCTTTGTCTATCATAATGTTGACCTTTTGTGTATCAACATCAACTATATATAGTATTTCAGGATTAGGATTTGTATCCTCTATGTCCATACTCTCATCTGCCAGTTGATCTTTAGTAGTTGTTACCGATGATGTAATTGGAGGCAGTGGGAGTAAGTTGTCTTTTACTTTGATGCTCGGAGGTCCACCAACCTTTCCTTTTCCTTTGTCCTTCTCCTTCTGGTATACCTTTATTGGTTTGGGGTTCCTGTACTCTTCCTATTTTTCTTTCTCAACAAGGAATATGTCCCATGTATTTTATGTTTCCTTTGTTACTTTATTCACTCTTCCAACCATTAATGCAATATGCCACTGTGCAGTAGAGAATACTGACTGGTTGGCTTCTGCAATTAAGTCATCTATCTCCTTAAGTGAGTTGATTGGGTAAACAACAAGTAACTTTTCAATTTTGATTTTCTTATCAAGCTCTACAACAACTTTTCTTCTTGCTTCCAGTCTTTTGAACAACTCATCTGGTAGTTCAACTATCACTTCCATTAAGAACTTCTTATAGATGTCCATGTGTAAAATGACACTATTTTCAACTTGTTCTTTTTCATTTGCTGACGGTGTATCATAGACCTTTCCTATGTTCTTGAGTTTCCCTTCCTCTATGATTTCATTTAGCAATTTGTCAAGAGGGGCCATGTTTTGTTTAGTCTTCTTCTTCTTTGGTGTCAACTTTTTCTTTGGTGTTGTCTTTCTAACCGGAGACCTCACTGCCTATTGTTTTTGTCTAGTCCTTCTAGGCAAGGGTGTGGATGCCGGTGAAGGATCCCTTTTCCTTACAACTCTTTTGAAAGTTGTAGGCATGTCATTCTCCAAAGAAGTAGCTACCAGTGATAGGTGAGTCTCAGGCTGTAGAGTTCCTAATTCATCCTCAGTGATACCAGTTTGTTTTAGTACATCTTCTTTAATAGCCTTAGCCTATCTAGAACCTCTTCTCACAACTGCTTCAACCTTTTTCACTCACTTCTTAGATTGAATTTGACTTTCTATGATCTCAGCACTACCAAATACTTCTTCCTTTGGTTCCTTGGGTGCTTCCAGAAGTGCTTTAGCATAAGTCTCAATGATATGATCATTAGTCTCATAACCCATCTATGTTACCCAAATTGTTTTTGGGATGATTACTTCCATCTAGATCACATCCTTTTTTATCACAAAACATATTTCATCCTTGTATTTGTTGACAATCTTCTATGATAGTCTTATTCTTTTGTTCATTCTAGCCTTTAGTGCTTGAAAATACTCATTGATATTATTTTCCGTGTTTTCACCCATGTTGTTGAATAGGTCTGTTAACTATTTTCCTATCGGTATATCAAATCCAAGGTTCTTATTGCCTATATCAGGAACCTATTTGGTTATGTGTAGCATCAAGAATACAAGTAGATTTCCAAATCTAAAAGTTCCTTTCTTATCCTTCTTGATTTTGCCTAAGTTATCAATCAACTCATCTTTTAACCATTCACATACATCAATTTTTACATTGTCTTTAACCATGTCATAAGCACTCTTAATGCATAAACTGGAAATTGAGTTAAGTCTATTTGCATGAGTTTCTTTGTATCCTAAGATCATGCTAACAAATCTCACATTTATATCAGTCACATCATTAACCCTCAGAGACCTTATATCGGATGTTGCACCGGTTAAGTTCATTAGTAGGTCATTGGAGACCTTCTTAGTCTTGTCTAGTCTGTTACCAGTGGAAGGTAACCCTATTACTACTTTCACAGCTTCCTTTGTAACTTAGTGAACTGAATCAAGCCAAAAGAATGAACCATGTACCCTGCTTAAAACTATCCTAATCACTTCCTGGGGAAATTCAGGAATGCAGAGGATTTCAGTGAATCCTAGGGTTTCAACAACTTTATGTTCAAGTTTTACATTTCCGGAATTGTCACATATAACAGTCTTATACATGTTTTTAATTTCTTCATCTTCTAATTCCTCTATGTTGCAATGAATGTATATTCTGGGATCTTCTACAAAAACAACTCCTTTTGGAATTTGGGAAAAAGCACCTACATTGTCATCTTTCTTAGCTACCTCGAGAACTAGCTGAAATACAAGCCTAGGGCATTTTATAACCTTGACTACTGTAGGGTTTTCTATGAATTCAGGTGCAGAGGAGGATGCCATGATGATAAATACATTTTTTTGCCTTTGGATGGATTGATTGCTGAAGTGCTTTGCCTCTTTGCAAGAAATGCCTTAGCTCTGCAAATTTCGCACTCTTCAAATTTTTGAAATCTCAGTGAAATGAAATCGAGACAAAACTACAAATTTATAATGTTTATTTGCCATCTAACACATTTAATGTATACCAGTTAAGTATTCACTTAACATTGTCTGTCGATATAGAAGTAATTTCCAACTTATCACCATTAACCGAGGGAATTATAGCATATGTCTCATTTGATTGCCAAACCCTCAAGAAAATTTTCTTCAATTTGATGAAGAGCTTCCTACCGGTGGAGTATTACTTTGTCTTGCTGGTGAAGCACTACTCTGTCCTATCGGTGGAGTGTTGATTGGTTCTACCGGTGGAGGAGTATTCCCAACAATATTTAGGTCTAACTTTCTAATCCATTGTTTTGAGAATTCTTTCTTAACCTCTTCAACTTTTTCTTTTCCTTTCAAATTAGAACTTTTGTTGTCTGTCGGTGATCCTTTACTTCTACAAAATCTTGCAAGATGCCCAATCTTGTTACATGCATAGCAAGTCAAATTATTCTTCTGAATAGCTTTCCCATAACCTATGTCGGTAGTGTTCTACATTGATTAAAGTGTCCAAATCTTCCACAAACATAACATCTCACATTCATTTTGCAATTTTCAGAGTTGTGACCAACTTTGTTGCATTTTGAACATTGACCAGTGGGTATGTTGATATTCTGATAATTTTTAGATCTACATTCATTTTCTCTATGACCATACTTGTTACAGTTAAAGCATTTTCCATTAAATTTATAACCAGTAGGTTGTCTTACCGGTTTGCTATGATCCTGTGTGTTTGTAGTACCAGAGCTTTCACCAACTTCAAAGCCAATTCCCGAAGTGTCACCTTTAGGTTTTTGATTCTTTAGCAAGTTACCAAGTTCTTTTGAGCTTTTCTTGAATTTCTCTTTATGTTGATTTGCAGTATCTAGTTCTCTTTCTAAGACTTCTTTCTACCTCATCAGTTCATTGCAGTCATTTTGAGTGTACATCAGGTCTGTCTTCAATAAGTCATTTTCATAACCGAGTCTTGTGTTTTCATTTGCAGCATCACTTAGTCTTCTGGTCAAATCTTCTTCATTCTTCTTTCTATTTTCAATTTCTTTACAAAATCTCATAGTCATATCTTGCATCTCATTCTTTGTTGTCATGTTCTCTTGTTTCAACTTGTTTATCATATCATTAAGAGTTTCTTTTTCATCATTCTCATTTTGCATCTTTTCACAAAGTTCTCTTCTCTTGTTTCTTGAAATAGTAAGATTTTCTTGAAGTGCTTGAATAATATCCTGAGAAGCCTTTAGATCATCTTCTAGTTTGATGTTTTTCAATTTCTCTGCATCATAGTCTGAGAGAGCTGCTTCTAGTTGCTTCATCATATTTTCCATCTCTACCAGTGTCAATATCTTCCTCAAGTTGTTAGGCTTCTAAAAATAGAGGACCAAGCTCTGATACCAATTGTTAGGATTCCCACAGATACTGAGAGGGGGGGGCTGAATCAGTATCTAACCGGTATATTAAATTTCTTAACTTAAAACATATAGAACATATTATAACAGTGTACTGGTATGCAAGAAATAATGCAATAAATAGAATTAAAAACAACCACATGAAAAACACACCATAACACAATGATTTAATGAGGAAACCTAGTGTGGGAAAAACCTTGGTGGGATTTGTGACCCACAATATTCACTTACTGACCAATAAGAGAATATTACTTGCAAGAGGGGCCTGCACATGCAGGAAGGCCAAGTGGCTAGAGCTCATTGCTCAATGGGAAGTCTCATTGACTTACAATGATGGATTATATAAATCCAGTATCTTGTACTGCTTCAGAATAGCATCTATAATGCTAGATCCAGTACCGGTTTCTGCTCTGCTTCTTACATAAACCCTTAATCTATAATTCACATAATAGGTCTATCTTATTTCACCTAAATATATTCCTCTCACTTACTTACAAATGTTCTATAATAATCTCTTATATATATGAGTCATTATACAATGGTACCAAGTCAGCTTACAAAGATTTTACAATAATAAACAATATAATATAACAAAAATCTTGTCAGCTTTTGTGTCGGTATGCTTCCTTTCTCTGTCAGTGCTGATGATGTGAGTGTCAGTGTAGAGTCTAATCTTGCTAGTGCCAGTGAACTATCATGTCGGTGTCATAGGATTGTAAGCTTGCCATCAATGAAAAAACCTTCAATCACCTACAATGTCTCATTGGAGTGTGCATATGCCAACAATAGATAGGCTCATTGCAACAAGTGTAGAAATGCAATTTGGTGTTCCTGCATTGCCTCTTTTAGGATTTGGATCTTACTCCCTTAGATATCTAGGCTAAAGCCTTCAAAGATGGAAGAAATTAGGCATGAGATAAATTCCTTGAGAATGATTCTTTTGTAAGGAGCCCGACCTTTTTGCAGTTAGTATGGAAGACAAAGGTTGAGGAATACATAAGAAGAATTACTAAGAAGAAGGCCCAAAGGCTAGACAGATCAGATCAAGAAATCCAAGAGGAAGTAAAGAGTGAAATGAAGGAAGAGTTTTAGGAAGTCACTGCTGATGAGGGTAGGAAATTGTTGTCAGACTGGAGTCTTGATCTTGCCAGAATGGGACATAGCATATGCAGTGGCATTTGACACAATTAGGAAATAAAAGGTTCGACCTTCCAATCCAGAAGAAGAAGCAAGGTTAGCATTAAGAAGATCAATTTTTTTAGATGATTATGCAACCTTGGCAATATAGGCACTAGAGGAAGGACCTAGGAAGCCTAATATTAGTGATTTAAACCCCAACTTGAGGGGAAGCTTAATTATAAAAAGGGCGTTTGACACATCAAGTGTAGAGGCTATTGGCATATGTGCAGAATATGTTGACATGATGATATTGTGTTGTTATTGATGTCAACATGCTGAAAGAATGAACCGGTAATATACTCAAGAGAGAACTGGTAATATGCTAAGAGAGAACCGGTAATATGCTGAAGAGTGAACCGGCAACATGATGAAGAGTGAATAGGATTATTGAAGTTAAGCAACTGGAAAAGTGAGCCAGTATAATGATGAGAACCAGTATATGTGCTAAAAGTGAAGCGGTTTAATATGGTATGACTACTAGTTGGTAGTCTCAGCTTTAGGGTTTTCGGTTGAAGTGTTTCAAGCCTATGTGTTTCAACCAATGGCATTGTGTGATGAGTTACCATTATAATGGAGGTTAGATTGTGTCACCACATCAACCTTGTGCACGTAAAGGATCTTGCATGAAGGAGATTGATCCTATCTACCTTGGGAATGTGTGAAGTCTTTGCAAATGGTGGAGAATGCATGATGGGTTATCACCTCCAAGAAGTGGTGAAGAACGAATGATGAAGAATGTCTTGAGATCTATTCAAGACCATTGTATTCAAATGCAAAGTGTTCAATGGTCAGGATTGAACCGACTGAATCACTCAATCTAAATGTTTAGGGTTTAGGGTTTATGTTACTGACCTATCTGTTTCCTATAAGGTTGATGTTGTGTTTCATGTTGAAGTTGTTGGAAAATATTGTGTGTGTATCTATGTGCAAAGATACATGATTTTTTCTAGACCAGTTGAGTGGATTGATACCTACATAGTGTGTGTGTAGAAGGAAGGAACTAAAACAGATCTGCATTGACATATAGTGCTATTACTAGATCATTATAATACCTGTTGATTTCTAATCACTTCAATAGTTGGAAAATCCCTTAACAGGGTAGCTTTAACCAACTTGTTGCAAATCCTTTAACAGGGTGACTCAAAGCCTTTGAGTTCATAAAATCCTCTAACAAGGTAACCTCTAACAGGGTTTAACCCTTAATTGGGTGATCCCTAATAGGATCAGTTCCTAACAGAACTTGTTGTAACAGTCTCTAACCAAACTAGGCTCCTAATAGAGCGGACTTATAAAGAGTTCAAAAATAGCTTGTGGGTATTCATCTGTGTTGTTCTCAAAATATGATTCGCTTCAACATCCTTATAATAATATGATAACTCTGTGCAAAAGAGATATTAAAGAGAATGAAACTTCCAGGACAATATATGACAAGGTTTGATTTAACCTTCTACACTTCGGACCTACTCTAAGTCCAGGCGGGTATACCTTTGTGAAATAAATTCACACTTTTAAAAGATAAATCCACAACAAACCAATCCAGAAAACTAGTGGATCTAATCACCTTAAAACTTACTAAAATAAAGGAATGAAAATTGTACTAATATTCAGTATTTGACCTACAAAATATGTAATAGACAACCTTGATCTATACCAGTGCCTTATCCGAGGTCACAGAGTCATCTAAGTTCGAACAATGCTCTCACAGTCAAATATCAATACATATCCCATTAGTTTGGCTTCTGTAGATCCCTATATATGCCTGACACACATAAGAATTTATTCGTACCACATCAAACTATGCTCATCAAGATTCAAAGTATCCTACAGAGAACTTACTCGTAGAAGTGATTCCTGCATATTTAATTCCCCTCCTGAAGAGAAAAGCTAAGAAACATATCTATTGAAGATTGCCTTACAACCCCTATTCAAATGAAATAACCCTGGATTATTTAGAATGAAATAGTAAACACTTGCAAACACATTTGAAGACAACACAAAGTTTTTACTCAAAACCAATGGCCTGTATATTGATATTTTCTTCAAAAAAGTATTACAAGAAACCTTTGAATATTCTCCATTAAAACTTGGAAAAGCTTAGATAAATTTCTATAGCGTTTTCTTAGAATTCTTTGCGATCATCTCTCTACTAGTCCTAGTATCCATTTATTATAACATGGATGCACATAGCTTCAGACTTTCCTAGGAGAGTTTGTTACAATTATTGCTTCTCAAGAAGAAGTTTTTGACCTCCACAACTTCTTCTACTTGTTGTCCCGTTGCAACCTCTTCTAACTATTGTGCATCCTGAATGGCATATTTTCTTGTCCACTCATTGTACATATCATTAGTTGGCCACGTGAAGTTAATCACTTTTGCCTTTGCCTTGGTTAACCTTTTTATGAATTCCTCATCTTTTTAACCTCTAAATTAAGAAAACCGTAATGAGATTTGATTCTCTCTATCTCCTGAATTGTTACAACAAAAAAGGAAGCATCATCTAAGTCAACAATTCCTTTTATTCTGACTGACAATTTGGCCTCTAATTCCTTAAGCCACACTTGTTTATCTTTCAATTGATTTGGGCTGACAAAAACTCCTGGAATCAATTCAAAAACCTGATCAATGTACTCCTTTTTGTACAAGTTGATATTCTTGTCAGCATTGTCTATTCCTTCTGCTAATTTTACTAGATCCTTTGTGGTGTCACAAGTGGATTTGATGATAGGATCAGCCCCTGCTTCATCATAAGATACACAAATAAGCTCCAAATCCTATTCTCTACGCTTCCACTTGTCAAAAATAGGCATCAAAATGGCCTTATCTCCATTAAACTCATTCCACATATCTACAATCTTGCTCATGTTGTTATACAATAATGAGGCCCCCATGGTGTTTGCACAACTTGAAATTGTAACCCTTACCCTTTCTTTATACATCTTTGCATACAAGGCCTGAGCCTGTTTTAAATTCTCCAATTCTTGGGGAGTGATCTTAATCATTTGAGAACTAGAAGGTTCTAGAGATGGTGGGAACTGAATAACGGGGCTGGTAGGTTGAGGTCTTATAGGAGAAGAGGAGATCATCAGTGTTGAAGACTCACCTTGATGGTACTGTCCTATCAACTAGCTTTGCAGCTTAGCAATGATGCTATCTTTACCCCTTACGTCTTCCTTAGCACTGTTGTAAGCTTTCAAAATTTTCTCCAACTTAACTTGGAGATTTGCCTTTTCCTTAGCCTCCCTTTCTGCTACTACAACACTAAACTTTGCAGTTTGTAGCATAGTGCTAGCAGCCTCCACTACCCCTGTGTTTTGCACTCTTTTTACTATCATTCCACCAAGGTAACTTCACCCTGGGGTGTCCTTATTTCTCCTATTTTCATCTCTTTTGAGAGACCATATGACCAATGCAGCATTGTCTTTGCTGAAAGTGACCCCCTCCATGGGTTTGGTCTCTTTTCTCACTACCTCCAATACCAAGGCATCTACTATGTCCCACTCAGGGAGAATGAGTACTTTAGCTTGTGCCACCATATCTCTTCCTTTCTCAGGAGTGATGGTCTTAAACTCATCTATCATTTCTTGCTTTATTTCCTCCTCAACCACAGCTGGATCTTTATGAGGTTGCTCACCTTTTCTCTTTTCACACCTTACATTGTATTTATCAATGTTCTGCTTGCATACAAATTGCATGAATGCTCCTGATGTAACAAAGTTGTTTTCAGCCAAGAAGTCCTCACCGGCCTGCTTGATCTCAGGATCCCACTCCTGGCCCTTGAACTCATTGGTAGTGATGTTCATCTCAGCAGTAAGGGGCTCTTCTGGCATTCCCTCTTCTACTTCATCATATGTGTAAGCTATTTCTCCTAGACTGCCTAACTATATGAGTTGTTCAGCTACTGCCTATTCATCTCCTATATGAATAGGGGATTGAGATGGAGAGTACAAGGGTGTATCAAATTGTATTTCTTTTCCCACTCTCTACTTCTTTGGGCTATCTTGGATGTCAGTGACATCTTGTATCTTCCTCTTTCCTTTAGAGGTAGAAGGCTCCCCTCTTGTAGGCATCAGCACACTATAATTGGATTTCTTATGCAACGTATAGTCACCAGGAGGGATTGCTCTAGTGGATGCAGACCTACTTAGAACCATTCTTGCTTTTTTAGGGTTGTTTTTAATTACAACCTCCCTCTTTTCATTCAAAGTCTGCATTACATCATCAAAACAAAGAATTAGGAACTTTATTTTCTCCTCAAAAGGGTGAAAGCTAGACAATGGGTCAGAGCTAGTATCAAACTGATGTACAAAGTCTAAGGCCTTTTTATAAGCCACCCACTTTTTCTTCCTCAACTCCTGCTCATCTATATCAAACTCATTTCTAATGAGGTCTTCAGGAAACTAGAATTGATGGGTTTACCTCTGCATATTGCCCTATTTATAAACATGCCATTGAAGAGATATTCTAGATCGGCACACTTGGATACTGCAGTTGACAAATGATGAGGTTGAAGAAAATCTTCAAAATATTTCCAACCTCCCTTGGTTATTACAAATTGGTGGGCTGTAGTAACTGTAGGGAAAATAGTCCCTTTACCCCTGCTTGTCAGCTCTGCCTCTTCCACACTACCAATTTGTCTGAGGACTTCTACAATTCCCACTTTGAGAGGGACCTGATAGGGCAATAAAAATGGAGTGCCTCTGAAACCAAAAACTCTAAAAACTATGGAGACAGGGTATAACTAAATATTACCCCAATTATGGACAATTTTTATATTTTCTACAGATTCTTTTGGTCTAAGAAATTCCAAAAGAACCTTGGGGACTCTTGGATTTTCTGACCAGAGGAGAGTCCTAATCTTTGATGCAAAACATTTATCAAACTTTAAGAAACTAGCATTATTTCTGTCCCATGACAGCACTCTACTCCATAATTCTACTGACATCTTTTCTCCATCTTTCTTTTTTACAACGTCCATTCCATTTGCAAAATAATCACCACCCTTGAATAAAAATAGATCCATGAGGAGGTAATACCATCCAAAAGGCTTATCCACTTTCCCATTCTTTATTCCTATCAATCCTTCATGAATAGCATAAGTAATAAAGGAAGCATAATCAAAGGTTACTGCAAGAGAAGGATTGAAAATCTGAGCAATTATTAGCATGTAATGATTGGGCATATTTGCCTCAGCATCCTCTCCTAAAATCTGGCAAAGTGACCAATACAATCCCTTAGCCCTAAGGGTGAACAGATTCAATGAGAAGGGCTCTTTAGTGTTGGGTCCTACAACTGTCAACCCACCTATCTTCACAAAGAACTCTTTAAGAGGCCCATTTCTAAGGTGGTTCCTCTACACACTGTATACCTGAGCTAATGATTTGAAATTAATGGGTTCTAGAAAATTAGTAAACTCATTAAGCCCAAAAGCATTTCTGAATTCCTCATTATTTATTTCAATGAGGGCTTTCCCATTTATATCCCTAATGCTCCTTGTGACTGGATCATAAATATGTGCAATTTGAGTTAGGAGATCCATATTCATGAATACTCCTGGAACTACCAATTTTCCCACATCTAACTCCCAGATGTTGTTCATTGGGGCTGGGGAATTTCTCATGCCAAATCCAACTTTGAACAACCCCAACCTAGACAACCCAACCTGTGGGTCTCTCAACCAGTTACCCTTATCATATAACCCCTCTCCTATTTTCAAGCGAGGAGCTCTTGGCACTAGTTCTTTCACCTTTGATGCCAGATTAGTTGACAATGTCAACTGTTCAAGAAAATCATCACAAATGGCCCTTTCCTGGTCATTAACTTTTCCTGAGAATTCTCTCTTAGGTGCCATCTTAAAATATGCAAGCAATTTACTATTACCCCCGACTGGTTCTATGACAAATCAAGACCTCAATTAAAACACACTGCTAAGAAATTGCCAAACAAGAGCACAAGAAAACCTATTTTTAGCTTGAAGAAATCCACTCTGCAACTGAATAAGTTTTCTCTGTATTTGAAGAAAATAGCTCTACAACCGCTTTCTCTACAACAATTCTTTAGAATGATACTTTCATTTGATTGATATGAGATCATATATGGTACTCAGGCTCTTAACTGCAACATTGATACTGCATGCTTCGGCCATCCCTTCAGAATTGAATTCATGAGAGAATTTGAAATTTTTTCTCCAACGGGTCACAACATGTCTAGACATTTTTTTCATTCCACTCTTTTGCAATTTCGCAAAGCATAACCTTTGAGCAATTTTGTCAAATTAAATCACACCAACCGTTCGATCAAATGAAACTTGATTGGTCTTTACACCGACTTAACAGCTTTGCCTTAGCACAGGGCCCCCCCTCCTTTTCGCCATTTCACAGACTTTATCCTCTGAGCACTTTTCTTTCACAAAGCTGTGCCAGGCGTTAGATGGAACTTTAACTACTCGGCATTTAACTCTTACTAGGACCATCAGCTTCTTCATTAACCACGCCTCTGTCTTGATGGCTAACGGTCTTTCGCTATTTTGCATAGCTTAAACCACTTTCAACTTTGGGCCATGAAACAATGCGAAGCGTTGGATCAAACCGGAGATGACCATCCTTTAAGCGAGACCTTTATGCTTGCTTCACTTATGCCACTCTTTCACTGGTTACGGAATACCACGTGGAACTCAACCATTAGCTTTGGAAAAATCTTTGAGTTTAGTTCAAAGTCAGCCACGTGTCTTTCCTTTATAACCACCGGTTACACCTTGGCGGGCCCTCAATTTCTTCTGAAACCATGTGTCAATCGACACATCACCATCTCACATTACACCTAGATGAACCTTCTTTTCCTTTCGCTATTTTGTGAAGCATATCCCTCGATTGGTTTGCAGCCATGAAACAATGTGAGCCCTTAGATTGAATCGGAGTTGATCCCTTTTTAACTTCATGCTTTATCTATCCTTGGGGCCCCAAAACCTTTTTGTTGTTTTGCTGGTTTTAAAAAACAAGCATTTTACCTTTGCAAACTCATGCGGACCACTTGATTTTAACTGACTTGCTTGATGTTTAACAACATAATTGAATTCGGTAGACGTGGGCCCTCTAACTCAACCATCCGCTTGGCATCCAGTCATTTCTGAACTGACATGTCAACCTTTCATTTGCTGATAGGGCACGTCTGATTCCACCTCATTCTTGCCACCTGTATCTACCAAGTCACTTCTTATCCCACTGCATGACTCACCTCTGGGACCTTTTAATCCTTAGATCTAACTTGCTGACTATTTTGACCTTCTGCCATGTGCCATCATCTTACTCACCATCTCGACCAATTGGACTACGTGCTTGGAGCACCACATCATTTCGCTACTTGGCGAAAGCTAACTGCTGAGCATCTTCCTCCTGCAAAGCTGCGCTAACCGTTAGATCAAATGAGACTTGCACATCTGTTATGCTCTAATTAAAACTCCCTTTTCGTGGGCCAAAAAACCTTTTCGCTATTTTGCAGGGCATAACAAGTGAGCATCTATCATCCATGAAATGATGCAAACCGTCGATCTCTCTTGAACCTGATCACCTTTTAGCCATTTGAAAAGTCTCCACTATCGAGTCCCGCCAAGCATTTTTGCCATTTCGCGAAAGGTATTTCACTTGCTAGTTTCGGCTGCGAACTAATGCCATTCATTAGATCTTGAACGACATGGAGCCCTTTTAAACCAGACCAAATGCGCACCATTGAACACGCTTTTCCCTTTCAGCATTTCATGAGTCTTAAAACACGCGCAACTTTGCCTAACGAAATAGTGAAAACTATGGATCCATCTGAGAGCTGCGTGCAACTTAACTGGCCCGACAACATTAGGAAGAAAAGACATAAGGAATAAATTTTTATGATTAATTCAACAACCGCCTAGGCAAATGACAAGGGGGGACACCTCATACGACCCCAAGACCCATTACTTAAGTGGATAAAGTAATGCAGGAATAGAAATCAGAGGGTTTTTTATCAGATATTGAGCGATTTAAAATTAAAACCCTAAACCCTTAAGACTTAACATAGACTTGAAGCAGTTGATAATGTGTCTGACTCAAAATTTCAAAAACTTAGCTAATTATGGGAATAGAAAATCCATTTCTTAAACAATGATAACAACGGCTTTGACTAGGGATGGTTGATCGCAAGTTCAACACAAGAAAACTCAGAAAATCTGGAGAACAGACCAAAACATAGACCCAAACAAAACAATAGGAAAGAAACAAAATACATACAAACAAAGGATCTACTATGCATGGACATCAAAAGAAATAATGTTTCAGGAATTATCCATACACTGGAAATTCCTGTACTTCATCATTCATATTTTTCACAAAATAAGAATCCTTTCCATTTAGATCACAGACCACAAAAGGGCCAATCCACAATGATTCAAATTTTTTATGCTTCCCTTTGTCCTGTCCTCTTGCATTCCATTGAAGAACAATATCATCAATTTGAAACTTCCTTAATGATGTCCTTTTATCAAAAAGGTATTTGGATTGCAATTGGATCTTCTGATTTCTCTTATGAGTTAAAGTTCTGAGCTCTTCCACCTCCACAATTTGGATCATTTTGTTTTCCATTGGTTCAGATAACTCCATGTCCTCATCTTGCAAGAATTTATAAACTGGAAGAAGATTATTCACTGGCAATCTGACTTGTGTACCATAAACCAGTTCAAAAGGTGACATTCCAATGGCCTTCTTGACTGTTATTCTATCTGCCCACAAAGATAACTTCAATTTTTGATCCTAAGATCTCTTGTTTTCTTCCAGGATTTTCTTGATGATGTTCAAAAGGCTTTTATTGCTGGATTCTGCTTGCCCATTCCCCTGAGGGTGATAGGGTGAAGAGTAAGACATGAGTATTCCATGACTGGTATAAAATCCTACAAAATCTTTCGACCTGAAACTCATGGCATTATCCATCACCAATTTTGTAGGTATTCCAAATCTAGTTATTACATTATCCATCAGGAAATCAATGACAACCTTACTTGTAGCTCTTCTTGTAGGAATAGCTTCAATCCATTTAGTAAAATAGTCAATGGCTACTATGATCCATCTATGACCTCTTCCTAATTTCTCAACAATCTCTCCAATAAAATCAATGCCCAATTGGACAAAAGGAGCTTCCACTATGACTGGATTTAGGGGTAAAGCTCCTTCATACTTCAGCTTGGATGAAATTTTTTGACATGGGTCACATTTCTGGACATGTGCATGAGCATCTTTGAATAAGGTAGGCTAATAATATCTAGCCTAGATTATCTTACCAATAGTTGTCTTAGCAGAGTAATGGCCCCCACATACTCCATCATGCTTTCAGTCAATACCCGTTTAGCTTGGAATTCATCCAAACACATTAGCAATTCTCCATCTCTTTTTCTCTAGAATAGATCACCTTGAATGAGAACATATTTTTGTGACTTGAGTTTTAGAGTTCTTCTCTAATTATGTGTCATTCCTTCTGAGAATCCAGCATCTCTCAAAAATCAAACTATCTCTCAATACCAAGGTTGTCTTTCAATACTAGTGACTGAAGTACTTTTGACTTCAACATTATGTATTTCAACATTCAGAATATTAGACTCAGTCATGAGCTTAGCCAAACCTAAACCTCTCACCAATTTGGTGATCGTTATTTCCAAGTCAAATTCTTGGATTCTATTAATCCATCTACATCTTTTCCCTGTAACCTCAGACTGGGACAGAATATCCTTAACCGCAACATGTGGGACATAAGAAATGATTTTTGCATTCACAAGGTATG
This sequence comes from Cryptomeria japonica, assembly GCF_030272615.1. NCBI lineage: Eukaryota > Viridiplantae > Streptophyta > Pinopsida > Cupressales > Cupressaceae > Cryptomeria > Cryptomeria japonica. The sequence goes on along the minus strand of NC_081414.1, from coordinate 553,383,077 downwards.
GCCTAAAATCCTTGATAGCTTTAGCTAAAGCATAAGCTTGTTTCTCCATGGTTTCATATTTTAATTCTGCTGCTTGCAAAGACTTGCTGTAGAAAGCTATGGGATGTTCATATCCCTCATTATCCTTTTGTAACAATAATGCAGCTACTGTATGATATGAAGCAAAAGAAAATAGAGAGAAGGGCTTACTGTAATCAGGAGACTTCAGTACTGGTGCTTCTTGAATGGCCTTTTTAATTTCAGCAAAAGCCTTTGAGGCTTCTTGATCCCAACAAAATTTGGTATCCTTCTTGAGCAACTTGACAATGGGCTTCACTATCTTAGGAAAGTTTGCAATGAATCTCCTAACAAAATTTACTTTGCCTAGAAAGGATTGAATACCTTTAACATTCTTTGGTTCAGGCACTTTGTTTATTGCTTCAATTCTTTTAGGGTCTATCCTTACCCCTTCCTTGGAAATAATGTGTCCCAATAGTTTTCCTTCAGTGACCCCAAAATGACATTTCTTGGGATTTAATGACACACCAAATTCCAAGGCTTTATTGAACACCTTTTCCAAATGTCCACAATGATCATCAGCCCTTTTGGAGAAATAGGTTAGATCATCTTGATAAACCACCATGATGATATTAATGATTTCTTTGAAGGCTACATCCATGGCTCTCTGAAATGTAGCTCGAGCATTTTTCAGTCTAAATGGCATTCTCACATAGACATATGTTCCCCATGGAGTAGTGAAAGCAGTTTTAAACTGTTTAGATTCCCTCACTAACACTTGATTGTATCCTGAAAAACCATCCATCATGGATAAAAGATCACAACCTATTACTCTCTGCAACATAGCTTCCATATTGGGAGAAGAGTAACTGTCCTTTAAAGAAACAACATTTAAATTTCTAAAATCCACACACAATCTAATGTCCCCATTTTTCTTTCTTACTGGGACTAGATTGGAGACCCATGAAGAATGCCTTATGGGTTTGATAATCCCACCTTCTCTTAGCTTAGTCAACTCTTTCTATATCTTAGTTTCCAACAGGGGACTAATATGTCTTTGTTTCTGTCTAAAAGGCTTAGCATCTGGAAGTAGAGGAACTTCATGCTGAAAAAGATCTTGTCTATACGCCTTTAGGTCTTCATAAGACCAAGCAAAAACATGTTTATATTTCTTCAATAAATTAATAAGATTAGTCCTGACATGAGGGGGTAATTTCTTCCCAATGTATACTAACTTAGGGGATGATTTAGTCCCCAGGTTTACCTCCTCTAATTCTTCCAACTTGGTGGTAGACTGCTGATGTACATGACTGTCATTGTAACTGAACATGCTTTGTAGCTCTACCAACCCTTTAGGTATTTCATTGGTTTCCAACTAGACCAAGTCATTTCCAAACACTATTTCCCTATTGTCAACCACCTCCACCAGTGCATTGCAATCAATCTTTTATCCATCATAATCATCAACACATTGGATGAACCTAAGAATATCTTCATCATCAGCAAAAACTTACCAATTATACACATTATCAGGGATGGCAGACCTAGATTTTATCTCCACAGTGGAGAAGCTGGTTAATGTTGCATCATCATTTTTCAAGGCAACATTAGCTAGGAAATCTGCCATAATATTCTTTGATCGCTCTATCCAATTAATAGAAAATGCACTAAAATGCTCAATAACATCCCAAACTGCATGTTTATATTTCTTTAATCTATCATTCTTGGATGCATATTTGGATCTTACCTGAGAGACAACCAATTCTGAATCCCCTAACACTGTCAATAGCTAGATTCCATGCTTTTTTGCAACCTCAAGCCCCAACAATAGAGCTTCATACTCTGCAATATTATTTGTGCATTGGAAAGCCAATAAGAAAGAATACTTAAAAGTTATACCTGATGGGGATACAAAAAGAACCCCTACCCCAGATCCTTCTTTGGAGCAAGCTCCATCAAAATACATTTGCCATAAACCATACTGTTGTGATTCTAATTTGACCACAATGGGGTCAGTATTCTTCAACTGAGGCAAAATTGGTTGAAGTATAAACTTATCAAGATCTACATCAATCATACAATTGAGCATATTAGGGTTTACATTTTCAATTACCCTAGGAGCACGTGGCTCTTTGTACAACTTGACTTGATTTCCATTTATTGGAATGGTGGCATAAGACAAATCCAGTTGGACATTTCCTCCTATTTTTGTAGCCCATTGCCTGGATAGTAACATACCATAATGGGGCTTGGTATCAGTAACAATAACATCCATTTTATAAGTCGCCTCAGGGAATGCTGCTATTTTTACTTCAACATCTTTCATTGTACCTATCACAGGTACTTCCCTATTATCCATAGCATAGCATTTTCCATATACAGTGGTTACTGACAGTCCTAACTCTTTCATAACACGATAGGGCATAACATTAGCAGCAGCTCGTGAATCTATCATACAGTTTTTTATCAACCAGCTATTTACTAACAAAGTAACATAAAAAGGATCTACTTGTGAAGGCTCTTAAGTGATAGTGGTTCCAACATAAACCTCTGGGGTTTGGAGTTCTTGATCCTTTCCAATTCTAGCTGAACTAGTGGGTAGGACTGTGTCACTATTAGATATACTAGAAAACAAAGACAAAGTTGCATCCCTATGTTCTTTAATTTTCAGTAATTCTAATAATGGGATAGTGACCTTCATTTGTGTAAGAGCTTGAGCCATGTCAAATGTAGAACTATTGCTTATTTCAGTATTAGCTCTAACTCTTTCTGCCTTGAATTGACTTGCCTTTTTTGTTGTGGCAGCTCCTTGTATATCACTGGTATTTCTATCATCTGTACTCTTGAGTACATCTTTAACCTATTCCTTCTTTTCTTGACCAATTTTAGGAACAGTAGTAGCACTACTTGCTGCCCCTTTTTGGGTAATCTCTTTTATGAACATGGAACCAGGTTCACCCTTATCGGTGTCCTTCTTGGTGCTCTTTAAGTTATAATTGTGTTTTGATTTGGCAATGGTAGCTTTGGTGAGGCTTTTAGCTTCTTCCTCACTAGGCCTTCTAAGATGAACTTCTTCGTCCTCAATTGTTACCATATTCAATGTAGGATGTCAATCCAAGGTTAGTTGTCCTTGAACAAACCTTTCATTATCTAGCACATCACTGTATTCACTTTGTATAGATTCCTAATCACTTTCTATAATAGTCTCAAACATGTTAATGTCAGGCTCAGCTTCTTGTCTCATGGATTCTTCAAGAGCCTGAGCCACTACACACTGATGAGGAGAATGTGGTCCATCACAAGCAATACACCAGGGAGTATTTTCTATATTATGGACATTTTTCCCTTTTAAGGGATTTGGAGTGTCCTGGTTCTGGGCAATTTTAGGCTTCTCATTCTGGGGTTTGCCATCCTTCCAGTTGGTATTATAAGGCATGTCATGCAGTCTAGGGGGCCTATCCTGCTAGTTATAATGAGGCTTGTCATTTTTGTTTACCTAGGCAGTTAGATCCTTCATTGCAATGACCAACTTCTCTAGCTTGTCTTCCTCCCTAGCAACTTTATTAGGTTGTTGTTTTGTTTCTTGCCATAACCTACCATCTGTTCTCCTTCCTAACTTCCTGGATACTTTTCTATTGCTTTCTACATTAATGGCAATTCTAAATGCATCCCTCAAGTTATGTGGATTCTTATCCCTCAATCTATAGGCCATCTTAGAATCAAATGCATTGTAGTAGGTATTCAGACACATGTTATCATCTAATCTCATCACCTGATACAATCTATGCATGGCTTTTTGGAATCTAGCATTAAAATCAGTGACCATTTCATTGTCAGACTTTCTGATGTTATTAAATTCATTGACCATAAAGCTCACATTTGTTTTATCACCATATTGCTCTTGAAAACAATTTTAAAAATCTTCCCATGACCAAATGCTATTAACTGGAAGACCTCTGTACCAATCTCTTGCATCATCAACCAGGGACTGAACAAACAGTTTCATGATGACATCTTCATCCACTATCTCATAATCATTTATTAGGTCCCCAAAAGATTTTAGATGTTCCTCAGCACTAATTGCATTGTTTCCAGCAAATTTATGGAGTTTGTCCCTTAACTCAGTAGGAACATGGTTGGGATATCCTAGGATCCCATCAAAGAACAATTGTCTATATTGCTCTAAATTGATAGGTCTCCTTTGAAAAGGGGTAATGACATTATTGTTTCCCATAGTCATTCTAACTTTTGGAATTGGAGACTGAGATATTTGGGTATGCTGGCTGTTCATAGGGATTTGACTCACTAATGCTATATTAGTAGGCACCATAGGTTGAATTTTAACTGGGGGAAGGGAAATTTGCCAAGGATCAGGCTTATTAAGATCTTCTAATGGAAACATGATAGGGGGAGCTTTTAGATAATTAATTTTTCTTTTGACTTCCTGATTGGCTACTTCCAACTCAGCTTTCTCTAACTCCATTTGTAAATCCTCCTTTTCTTTCCTCATTCTTTCCATTTCTCTCTCATGTGCTGACAACCTATGATAAATCTCTTCTACATTTTTAGATCCAATTCCATCATCCACCCATTTTTGTTTTCCTTTATTAACATCATTCCTAGGAGGCTATGAATCACTGAGCATTTCCTTGTTTGGCTGGACTACTGACCTATATGCTGGCTTAGCCTTGGGGATCAGAATTTATCTGATTATAGGGCCTTCCTCATCACTCTTTTCTTTTTCTTTGGCCAATATCTCAAGATCAACTATCTGTCTAAGAAGCCTATCTCTCTCCATTAATTTTTCTTTGACCTCCTTCTCCTTATTTGCTTCCTTTTGGGCTCTTAGGGAGATTAAATGGTGAACTCTCCTATTCAAATCTTCAATCTCTTGTGACACTTTGTCTTCATCAGGGAAATTTTCCTCAGAATTAGATATATTGACTTGATCTATGTCAATCAAACTAATGTTTCCATCGATTTTTCTAGGCACAAAGTGTCTAATTGCATTTGAACTATTCCTATCTCTTGTGGACACACTAACATGAGATAAATCTTGATTTAAAGCATGCGCATTATCAATATTTCCAAACAATCCAGAATGGAAACCTAGTATATCATGTTCAGAATCTCTAGAAGAAGAATTAGACTTTGCATAAACAGGTCGATTAGGTATCTTACCAGTATTATTATTCTTTTGCACCCAAGCAGCATTTGATGGTTCATGTAGCACTGATCTCTTCTGACCTCTTCGTGACTATTCTGGCAAACCTTCTTGCAAAGTTTCATGAGGATGCTTCTTTATGAATGATCTAGTGTTTTTTCCTCCTTGCATTGTGCTTGTTTTCCTTTTAAAATGATTTATATTTCAAAAGGATTGGTTCTAATATAATAGAGCCACCACCCACAAGACTTATGGGATTTATGAAAACAAGCTTAGAATGAAATGTTACAATTCCACAAACACAATGATTTTCTTTATAAATTTAAGCACAAAATCTACTTCTGGATTCTTAATGTGACTTATCCCATCTGGGTCACCACAATATGAATTAAATCTTTCTTAACTGGAGACTTTTAACAATTCATTTACTCCCTAGCAGAGTCGCCAATTTTGTTGTTCTCAAAATCTGATTCACTTTAACATCCTTACAATAATATGATAACTCTGTGCAGAACAGATATTAAAGAGAACAAAACTTCCAGGACAACATATGACAAGGTTTGATTTAACCTTCAACACTTCGGACCTACTCTAAGTCCAGGCGGGTATACCTTTGTGAACTAAATTCACACTTTTAAAAGATAAATCCATAGCAAACCAGTCCAGAAAACCAGTGGATCTAATCACCTTAAAACTTACTGAAATAAAGGAATGAAAATTGTACTAATATTTAGTATTTGACCTACAAAATATGTAATATACAACCTCGATCTATACCAGTGCCTTATCCGAGGTCACAGAGTCATCTAAGTTCGAACAATACTCTCACAGTCAAATATCAAGACATATCCCATTAGTTTGGCTTCTGTAGATCCCTATATATGGCTGACACACATAAGAATTTATTCATACCACATCAAACTACGCTCATCAAGATTCAAAGTATCCTATAGAGAACTTACTGGTAGAAGTGATTCCTGCATATTTAATTCCCCTCCTGAAGAGAAAAGCTACGAAACATATCTACTAAAGATTGCCTTACAACCCCTATTCAAACAAAATAACCTTGGATTATTTAGAATGAAATAGTAAACACTTGCAAACACATTTGAAGACAACACAAAGTTTTTACTCAAAACCAATGGTCTGTATATTGATATTTTCTTCAAAAAAGTATTACAAGAAACCTTTGAATATTCTCCATTAAAACTTGGAAAAGCTCAGCTAAATTTTTGCAGCATTTTCTTACAATTCTTTGCAATCATCTCTCTACTAGTTCTGGTATCCATTTATTATAACATGGATGCACATAGCTTCAGACTTTCCTAGGAGAGTTTGTTACAATTATTGCTTCTCAAGAAGAAGTTACAAAATCTTTTACAAATACGGTTACAAGTCCTTTTCGACCTCCACAACTTCTTCTACTTGTTGTCCCGTTGCAACCTCTTCTAACTATTCTGCATCCTGAATGGCATATTTTCTTGTCCACTCATTGTACATATCATTAGTTGGCCACGCGAAGTTAATCACTTTTGCCTTTGCCTTGGTTAACCTTTTCCATGAATTCCTCATCTTTTTAACCTCTAAATTAAGAAAACCGTAATGAGATTTGATTCTCTCTATCTCTTGAATTGTTACAACAAAAAAGGAAGCATCATCTAAGTCAACAATTCCTTTTATTCTGACTAACACTTTGGCCTCTAATTCCTTAAGCCACACTTGTTTATCTTTCAATTGATTTGGGCTGACAAAAACTCCTGGAATCAATTCAAAAACCTGATCAGTGTACTCCTTTTTGTACAAGTTGATCTTCTTATCAGCATTGTCTATTCCTTCTGCTAATTTTACTAGATCCTTTGTGGTGTCACAAGTGGATTTGATGATAGGATTAGCCCCTGATTCATCATAAGATACACAAATAAGCTCCAAATCCTGCTCTCTAGGCTTCCACTTGTCAAAAATAAGCATCAAAATGGCCTTATCTCCATTAAGCTCATTCCACATATCTACAATCTTGCTCATGTTGTTATACAATAATGAGGCCCCCATGGTGTCTACAAAACTTGAAATTGTAACCCTTACTCTTTCTTTATACTTCTTTGCATACAAGGCCTGAGCCTGTTTTAAATTCTCCAATTCTTGGGGAGTGATTTTAATCATTTGAGAACTAGAAGGTGCTGGAGATGGTGGGAACTCAATAATGGGGTTGGTAGGTGGAGGTCTTGTAGGAGAAGAGGAGATCATTAGTGTTGACTCACCTTGATGGTACTATCCTGTCAACTGGCTTTGTAGCTTATCAATGATGTTATCTTTACACCTTACCTCTTCCTTAGCACTGTTGTAAGCTTTCAAAATTGTCTCCAACTTAACTTGGAGATCTTCCTTTTCCTTATCCTCCCTTTCTGCTACTGCAACACTAAACTTTGCAGTTTCTAGCACAGTGCTAGCAGCCTCCACTACCCCTATGTTTTGCACTCTTTTTACTATCATTCCACCAAGGTAACTTCACCCTGGGGTGTCCTTATTTCTCCTATTTTCATCTCTTTTGAGAGACCACATGATTAATGCAGCATTGTATTTGCTGAAAGTGACTCCCTCCAATACCAAAGCATCTGCTATGTCCCACTCAGGGAGAAAGAGTACTACAGCTTGTGCCACCATATCTCTTTCTTTCTCAGGAGTGATGGTCTTAAACTCATCTATCATTTCTTTCTTTATTTCCTCCTCAACCACAACTGGATCTTTATGAGGCTGCTCACCTTTTCTCTTTTCACACCTTGCATTGTATTTATCAATGTTCTGCTTCCATAAAAAATTGCATGAATGCTCCTGATGTAAAAAAGTTGTTTTCAGCCAAGAAGTCCTCACCGGCCTGCTTAATCTCAGGATCCCACTCCTGGCCCTTGAACTCATTGGTAGTGATTTTCATCTCAGCAACAAGGGGCTCTTCTGGCATTCCCTCTTCTACTACATCATATGCATAAGCTATTTCTCCCAGACTACCTAATTGTATCAATTGTTTAGCTGCTGCCTGTTCATTTCCTATATGAATAGGGGATTGAGATGGAGAGTACAAGGGTGTATCAGATTGTATTTCTTTTCCCACTCTCTGCTTCTTTGGGCTGGTATCAAACTGATGTACAAAGTCTAAGGCCTTTTTATAAGCCACCCACTTTTCCTTCCTTAGCTCCTGCTCATCTAGATCAAACTCATTTCTAATGAGGTCTTCAGGAAACTGGAATTGATGGGTCTACCTCTGCATATTGCCCTATTTCTAAAAATGCCATTGAAGAAATCTTGAGGATCGGCACACCTGGATACTGTAGTTGACAAATGATAAGGTTGAAGAAAATCTTCAAAACAGTTCCAACCTCCCTTGGTTATTACAAATTGGTGGGCTGTAGTAATTGTAGGGAAAATAGTCCCTTTACCCCTGCCTGTCACCTCTACCTCTTGCACACTACCAATTTGTCTGAGGACTTCAGCAATTCCCACTTTGAGAGGGACCAGATAGGGCAAAAAAAATGGAGTGCCTCTAAAACCAAACACTCTAAAAGCTATGGAGATAGGGTATAAGTAAATATCACACCAATTATGGACAATTTTTATATTTTCTGCAAATTCTTTTGGTCTAATAAATTCCAAAAGAACCTTGGGGACTCTTGGATTTTCTCAATAGAGCAGAGTCCTAATCTTTGATGTAAAACATTTATCAAACTTTAAGAAACTAGCATCATTTTTGTCCCATGACAGCACTGTACTCCATAATTGCACTCGCATCTTTTCTCCATCTTTCTCTTTTACAAGGTCCATTCCATTTGCAAAATAATCACCACCCTTGAATAAAAATAGAGGCATGAGGACAGAATACCATCCAAAAGGCCTATCCACTTTCCCATTCTTTATTCCTATCAATCCTTCAAGAATAGCATCAGTAATAAAGGAAGCATAATCAAAGGTTACTGCAAGAGAAGGATTCAAAATCCGAGCAATCATTAGCATGTAATGATTGGGCACATTTGCCTCAGCATCCTCTCCTAAAATATAGCAAAGTGACCAATACAATCCCTTAGCCCTAAGGGTGAACAGATTCAATGAGAAGGGCTCTTTAGTGTTGGGTCCTACAATTGTCAACCCACCTATCTTCACAAAGAACTCTTTAAGAGGCCCATTTTTAAGGTGGCTCCTCTACACACTGTATACCTGAGCTAATGATTTGAAATTAATGGGTTCTAGAAAATTAGTAAACTCATTAGGCCCAAAAGCATTTCTGAATTCCTCATTATTTATTTCAATGAGGGCTTTCCCATTTATATTCCTAATGCTCCTTGTGACTGGATCATAATTATGTGCAATCTGAGTTAGGAGATCCATATCCATGAATACTCCTGGAACTACCAATTTTCCCACATCTAACTCCCAGATGTTGTTCATTGGGGTTGGGGAATTTCTCATGCCAAATCCAACTTTGAACAACCCCAACCTAGATAACCCAACCTATGGGTCTCTCAACTAGTTACCCTTATCATATGACCCCTCTCCTATTTTCAAGCAAGGAGCTCTTGGCACAAATTCTTTCACCTTTGATGCTAGATTAGTTGACAATGTCAACTGTTCATGAAAATCATCACAAATGGCCCTTTCCTGGTAATTAACTTTTCTTGAGAATTCTCTCTTAGGTGCCATCTTAAAATATGCAAGCAATTTAACTATTACCCCCAATTGGTTCTGTGACAAATCAAGACCTCAATTAAAACACACTACTCAAAAATTGCCAAACAAGAGCACAAGAAAACCTATTTTTAGCTTGAAGAAATCCACTCTGCAACTAAATAAGTTTTCTTTGTATTTGAAGAAAATAGCTCTGCAACCGCTTTCTCTGCAACAATTCTTTAGAATGACACTTTCATTTGATTGATATGAGATCATATATGGTACTCGGGTTCTTAACTGTGACAGTGATACCACATGCTTCGACCGTCCCTTTAGAATTGAATTCATGAGAGAATTCAAAATTTTGGCTCCAACGGGTCACAACATGTCTGCACATTTTTTTCCTTCTGCTCTTTCACCATTTCACAGTGCATAACCTTGGAGCAATTTCGTCAAACAAAATCACGCCAACCATCCAATCAAATGAAACTTGATCAGTCTTTACACCGACTAAATAGATTTGCCTTAGCGTCGGGCGCCACCTCCTTTTCGCCATTTCACGGGCTTTATCCTCCGAGCACTTTTCTTTTGTGAAGCTGCGCCAGGTGTTAGATGGAACTTTAACTGCTTGGTGTTTAACTCTTAGTAGGACCGTCAGCTTCTTCATTAATCGCACCTCTGTCTTGACGGCTAACGGTCTTTCGCTATTTTGCATAGCTTAAACTGCTTTCAACTTTGGGCCACGAAACAACGTGAAGCGTTGGATCAAATCAAAGATGACCATCCTTTAAGAGAGACCTTTATTATTGCTTCACTTATGCCACTCTTTCACTGGTTACCGAATACCACGTGGCACTCAACCATTAGCTCTGGAAAACTCTTCGAGTTTAGTTCAAAGTCAGCCACGTGTCTTTCCTTTATAGCCACCGGTTACACCTTGGTGGGCCCTCAATTTCTTCTGAAACCACGTGTCAATCGACACGTCACCATCTAGAATTACACATGGACTAACCTTCTCTTCCTTTCGCTATTTCGTGAAGCATATCCCTTGGTTGGTTCACAGCCACGAAACAACATGAGCCCTTAGATTGAATTGGAGTTGATCCCTTTTTAACTTCATTCTTTATCTGTCCTTGGGGCCCCAAAACCTTTTCGCTATTTCACTGGTTTTAAAACATGAGCATTTTACCTTTGTGAACTCACGCGGACCACTTAATTTTAACTGACTTGCTTGATGCTTAACAACATAATTGAATTCCCATAGAAATGGGCCCTCTGACTCAACCATCCACCTGGCATCTAGTCATTTCTGAATTGACATGTCAACCTTTCATTCGCTGAGAGGGCACATCTGATTCCACCTCATTCTTGCCACCTGTATCTACTAGGTCACTTCTTATCCCACGGCATGACTCACCTCTGGGACCCACCATTTAATCCTTAGATCTGACTTGCTGACTATTTTGACCTTCTGCCACATGCCATCATCTTACTCACCATCTCGACCAACTGGACTGCCTGCTTGGAGCACCACATCATTTCGCTACTTTTTGAAAGCTAACTATCGAGCATCTTCCTCCTGCGAACCTGCGCTAATCATTAGATCAATTGAGACTTGCACATCTATTATGCTCTTATTAAAACTCCCTTTTCGTGGGCCGAAAAACCTTTTCTCTATTACTTGTTTGCACATTTGATTGTACCTTTTGTGTATTACTCAATTGTTGCAACAATTGTTGTTGGTGCAAACCACTATCCGTAGTTCTTTGTGTCACCATTATCAAAGGATCTGTTGCAATAGTGTTTGGCAAATATATTGAACTTAATGGGACATAAGAACTTTTTTGCATCATGGAATTGTTTTGGACATTGGTGATATTAGGCATTCCAATCGTGAAGCTTTCTTGCATCTTAGATTTTGATCCAATTTTATGCATGTAAGGAACCACTTCTTGTTGAGGGATAGTTGTCAATATTTGCGTGGTCTTCATTTGATCTTGTGTTACAGGTGTTGTGTTGAATAATGGATTATTTATTGTCTCAAATGGTGACTTTTGAGGAATAGTCACTATCAATGCCTTTGAAGCACGTTTACTCATCAAGGTAGGTTGAGTTTCTTGTTGCACATTTTCTTCATTTGGATGTGGGGAGAAACTTAACAGCTCACGGCCTTGTTGTTTTTGCACATTGATTTTCTCACTTGAGGAGGTCACATTACTCATCATGTTAAGATATTTTTGTGGGAACATCTTAAAGACCTTGTTTAAGAATTTATCCATCTTTTTTGTCAGCTTTGGATCTTGAAGGAACATATCAACATCATCAGAAGCATCAAAATCTGATGAAGAATCTGGTAAAACATTTGGATTTGTCTCCTGTTGAATGCCTTGATCTGAACCAAATCCTTGCAAAAGAGTTTGTTCCTCATATAATGTTTGAGTTTGAATGTCATGTTGTTGGTGTGGTTGATCCCAATCGAAAGGTGTACTTCCTCTTAGTGTTGGTGGAACACTCCCATGTCCTGGTTTCATGGGTACAAATACTGGTTCATATAATGGAGGTGGTCCAAGTTGAACGATTCCATATGGTGGTAATGATGTGTTTGATGAACCTTCAATTTGTACTATTTGACTAGTTTGAAACTGTGAATTTGATATGTTGTCAATGGGTTGATACATTGGTTCACCCATCTTTTTAGATTTTGATCTTGTCTCAACAGGCATGTCACTTATGCAAATGCAATATTTTTGGAATTTTTCAAAGATAATGTATGATATGCAACTAAATGCAAACTAAATAAATGAAAATGCAATCTATGTTTTTGGTTGTTTTTCAAGATTTTTGACAAACTTTTTGGAATGCAAATCTAAAAGAGACCCTTAGGAAATTGAAATGATGTCTAGACCTCAAAGGACAAAATGACAATGTCTCCCCTATATGCTTGGATACTAAGCTAGGTTTGACCAAATGACAACAATGACATAAAGAGAAAAGGTTTGATAAGGTCTAGACCTCCTAACAATGACTTAGGGTTTTATCAAAGATTTGGATTACTCAAGTATGACAAAACCTAGTTTTGACACTATATGCTAAGGGACAATTACTATGCAAGTGACCTTAATATGATATGATAATGACCTAAGCTTAATGAAGAGACCTAGGGTATGCAAATGTGACCTAATGTTATGAGGACAAGGATGCAAATGGAAATATATGACAATGTCAACCTAAGTTTGAATTATGAAATGGTATTACTCTAATGCAAGAGGACACATGCAAATGGATGACCCTTATTGATATGCAAAGGAGTATGACTTAGGTGAAAACCTAACCTTGGTACTTGGAATTGCAAAATGCAAACCTAGGATGAACCTAAATCTAAGTGACATGAATGTTGAGACAAGATTTTGAAAAATGTTTGACAACCATGTTTGAAGGTGTTTTGAACTTTGTTGGATGAAATGTTCTTGTGTTTAACCTTGTTTTGAATCAATTTGTCTTGTTTTTGAAATGAGATGCAATTCAAATTTTGACAAGCAAAGAAGACAAGATATTTCAACTTAGACTCAATACAATCATGCTCATTCACACATTTCTTATGGTAGGCAAGGACATTAGGTACTTGAGAGGTAGACTTGTTATGGGATTCAAGGAGAATACATAGATGATTGACCCCACGGGCTCCCCTCCATGGCACTCACTTCTCAGGGCAGCCAAGAATCAGTCCCCATGGAAATCTCCCCATGGAGAACTTAATATCTCTTCCAAGTATCCAAACTTGTCCTTCTCAAGCAACTAGAAGGATTTTTGGCCTCTAAATACAAGGTTTTTAGTAAGGATTTTTGTTTTAAGTGTTACTCCTTGGTGTCACACAAGCATGATTGAGACATTAAGCCCACCAAGATACAAAAAAAATTTAGTCATGCAAGCACGATTTAGACCATGAGGTCATACTTAGATGTTGATATGAGAAGGAGTTCAAGGGTCATCACTTCCCAAGTAACTGCAATTCCCACGTAACCCTTCCTTCAAAGCTTTTGCTCATCAGGTATTTGTTTATAGTGAGTTAGAATGCCAAGGTATTCTAGCCGTACTCACTTTGGGTCGTTCCCTTCTCACAATTGTCACTTGCTTGCAAAAGCAAATGGTCGGGAAGGCAGGCCCTCTAAAGGTGACACACAATCAAAAACATGAGCATGGTATTGAAGATCTGGATTTCTGATCACCCTAAGAAGGATGAGAGCATACTCTCCTACTCCAATGTCAAACTCAACAATCAAAGAAAACATACATTCATTCCATCCTATTTAGAAATCATACTAGGTGCCTAAACATTAATTACAAACACAAAGTTTAGTTGTAGTCCAAGGCAACCTGCAAAAACCCAAGTCAGAAGTTTGATATGTTTAGTCTTTGACTATCGAACCTACATAAAATGTGTTAGAAGTTTCATTTGTTGTCTTTGTCATGCATATGCCAAGGTTCTACACAGAGAATCAGTACCAAAAAATCAAAAAGCAGAAACAACATGCAAAACAGAACAATTTGCAAGTAAAAACACACTGCCTTTTACCTCTATTTTTGTCCCTACACAGGCGCAGAATGCTTGACACAGGCACAGAATGCTTGACACAGGCACAGATTGTCCTTGACACAGGCGCAGAATGGTTGACACAGGCGTAGAATGCTTGACACAGGTGCAGAAGTTCCCAGAAAACCCTGCATTACCCTGTTTCTTGGGTTTTTAACCTGCAAATCAACTCAAAAGCACTCCAAAGCATGTTTAAGTGGTTAGTTCATGTCGGGTTCACCAATTAATGTAGCATAGGAAATCAGACCAAAGGTAATGTATGTAGACCAAAGGTAACTTATTTCAGCTGAATGCAAATATAAGTACGTCTTATGGCTAAGTTTGATGATAGTTAGATATGGCATAGGAGACTCTACCATGTAAACTTTGATAACATAGTAAAGGCCAGTAAGATCAAGGTAGTTAGAGGACTATCGATGCTGAGCAAATCAAAAAATCCTTTGTGCAGAGAATGGCAATTGGGGAAAATGTCTTTCTTAACCTTCAAAGTTAAATCTTTCACTATTGACAACTTACTTGATCTTGTACATACTGATTTGTGTGGTCCTATGAAAACTAAGAGTGTGCAGGAAGATAGGTATTTTATGATTCTTACAAATGATTCCTCAAGAATGATGTGGGTCACATTCTTGAAGGACAAGTTTGAAGCCATTGGAAAGTTCAAAGCTTTCAAAGCATTGGTAGAAAAGGAAAGTGGTAGAAGAATCAAATTCCTTAGAACTGATCAAGGAAGAGAATTCACTTCCAGTGAATTCAACAAATATTGTGAAGAAAATGGCATCAAGAGGCAACTGTCTACCCTCGGACTCCATAGCAGAATGGCCTAGTAGAGAGAAACAACTGGATTGTGGTTGAAGTGGCTAGAACTATGTTGATCCAAGGAAAGGTCGCTCACACCTTTTGGAGAGAAGCGGTGAGCACTATAGTCTACACAATGAATTGGGTACTCATCAAGAAAGGAAAGGATAAGATTCCTTATGAGTACTGGACTGGTAAGACACCAGTGGTAAGCTACTTCAGAGTATTTGGAAGTGTAGCATAGAAAATCAGAAATCATCACAAGCAATTCAATATTAGTCATAGCTTAATCACGAAAACTAAAATGCAATGATCAATCCTAATTACATCCAATAGAGATATGAAACAAGATATTCAAGATCGAAAACTTAAGCAAACCAGATGCAGACTTGAATGTCTCCTTCATGTGGCTCCATTGTCCTTCTTTCTTCTTCAAATAGCTTTGTTGTGGATCTCACCTACTAGTGCATACACATGAGATGAAAGCAAGTAGACAAGATAGTAGCGCAAGAATACTCGAAGCGTGATTGATTCGACAAAGTGATTAGTCTTGATTGAAGAAATTCATCCAATTTATAAAAAAATTGGAGAAAAGACAAGATTAGCATGAAATTGATATTAGAGGCAATTGATTTCAAAAATGGCAAAATTGAGTTGAAGGAAGAAGGTTATGACACCTTCTATGTCATGAATTATGACATATTGCCAATGCAAAGGTTAGAAGACTAAAAGCCTATGACATCTTGCTATGCCAATAGTATGATGCATGAGAAATTCATGCTTCCACCAAAGCACAAAAATAGGGAGAGACTAGAGAAAAATTAATTAGGTGGAAATTAAATTTGACAAATTAGAAAATAGGTGGAAATTAGGAATTAGGAAAATTAGAAAATTAGGAAATTAGAAATGATGAAATTAGAAAATTGATGCAAATTAGGTACATTAATTAATAATTTCTCATTCATTAATTAATTTACAAAAATAGGAGGAATTAATTAGCCAATTAAATAAACATTTAATTGTGACAAGCAGACTTAGGATAAATAAATAAATTATTTAACCTAGAGGGAGAATGGAGAGAAAATGACAAACAAGGTTAAATTAGAAATGCAAGGACGACAATTAGGTCTTGATATAAAATTGATTTGATGTTGATTCGATCAAGATTTTGAATTGATAAATGATTTGAAATTGGTTGACAAATTGACCAATATTGATAAAGAGACCAAATTGATATGCGCCAATTGACATGATTGAAGAGGACAAGGATCGATGACAAATCGATCGCAAAATTGACGAGATTGACAAGGACGAGGATCGATGACAAATCAATCACAAAATGACAAGATTGATAAGAGGACAAAACCCTAATTAGGATTGACGATGTCCAAAATGATGACAAATGAGCACGCACATTGATGCAACAGGAGAAGATTAACCAAAATCATGACTGAAGATTGTTGTTGACAAGACCAAATTCGAGAGCAAGATAAATGAAGAATGTAGAAGGACTCAATGCTCGCAAATGATAAAGACCAAATGCGTGACATAGGAGAAATGTTAATGCGATGCAAAAAACCTAAAATAAGGCAATGCGTAAATGTTAAAGTATGATTTCGCAAGCGTTGACCATTTTTAGGTGTCTACAGGAAGTAAATATTATATCAAGAGGAGTGAACATCAGAGAAAGTTTGATGCTAAATGTGATGAGGGAATATTCCTAAGATATTCCACAAAAATTAAAGCTCTCAAATGTTTCAATAATAGGACTCAGAGAATCTTTGAAATAATCAATGTTAGGGTTGATGAAAACTCTAAGAAATCGGAGGGAATCGGCAGTAAGCAAGTAGGAGATGAACCAGTAGTAACTTTCTAGGAACCAATTGCAAAACAACCCAGTACCAGTAATTATGCTCCTATACAGGTAGATGTTGATGCTGATGAAGATGAGGATGATGAAGAAAAGAAAGAGGAAGCTATTAAGAACATACCTAGGTATGTCAAACTCAATCATGATCCAAAGCAGATCATAGGAGACAAAGATGCAGGAATTCTTACAAGAAGAAAGGTCGGAGAAAGCTCATGTATGATCTTTGAATTTGAGCCTAAATCATTCAAAGAGGCACATAAAGATGAAGACTAGATCAAGGCAATGGAGGAGGAACTTGACTAGATAGAAAAGAATGGTACATGGTCTTTGGTACCCAAACCGGAGCATAAAAATGTCATTGGAATCAAATGGGTTTTCAGAAATAAGCTAAATGAGGATGGCACAGTGGTAAGGAACAAAGTTGGACTAGTATGTAAAGGATATGCTCATGAAGAAGGAGAAGACTATGGAGAAACCTTTGCTCCAGTAGCAAGATTGGAAGGAGTTTGTATGCTTCTTGCATATGCAACTTTTAAAAGATTCAAGGTATACCAAATGGATGTAAAATCTGCATTTTTAAATGGAATACTTGAAGAGGCGTTGTATATAGAGCAACCAGATGGGTTTTCCCTATCAGAAGATAGTGACATGGTGTGTAGGCTACATAAAGCCTTGTATGGACTAAAGCAGGCACCACGAGCATGGTATGAATGCCTGCATTCCCATCTTGTGAAGATTAGATTTATAAGAACAAGTGAAGATAGCAATATCTACTTGAAATCAGAAGGAGATCAGATTCTGATCTGTGAAGTATTTGTTGATGACATAATCTTTGGTGGAGATGACAAGATGAGTCATGACTTTGCAGACGAGATGAAAAATGAGTTTGAAATGTCACTCATAGGGGAGATTAAGTTCTTCATCGGACTACAGATTCAGCAAATGAAAAATGGAATCTTTATTACTCAGTCCAAGTATGTCAAAGAGGTGTTGAAGACCTTTGGCATGGAAGACACTAAACTGGTTGGTACACCAATGGTGACTAGTTGTAAACTATCAAAAGAAGATGACTCAGCATTGGTAAATGAGAAGGAATACTGATCAATGATTGGTAAGTTGCATTATGTAGTGCATAGCAGACCGGACATTGCACATGCAGTGGGTATTACCGTTCGGTTTCAGAAAAGCCCAAGAGAATCTCACCTGGTAGCAGTCAAGAGGATTCTTAGATATCTAAAGGGAACTATTGACTATGGATTATGGTATCCATACAATAATGATTTCAACCTGAAAGTGTTCATAGATGCTGATTGGGCTGGTAATGTAGATGATCAAAAGAGCA
Source organism: Cryptomeria japonica (assembly GCF_030272615.1). NCBI lineage: Eukaryota > Viridiplantae > Streptophyta > Pinopsida > Cupressales > Cupressaceae > Cryptomeria > Cryptomeria japonica. Next base: position 553,364,662 of record NC_081414.1, on the reverse strand, counting down.
AAACCGGTGGTGCATTCTTTCTCGGTGGTAGACTGGTCTCATGGATGGGTAAAAAGCAGAGTTGTATCTCTCAGTCTATAGCAGAAGTAGAGTATGTTGCAACTTTTATGAACTGTACCCAGACTATTTGGATGAAGGATGTATTGAATGGTTTCAAAGTTCCTGTATCTGAACCGGTAAGTATATTCTATGACAATACAAGTGCAATTACCATTTCCAAGAATCCGGTTTTACATGCTAGAACCAAGCACTTTGAACTTAAGTATCATTTCTTGAGGGAAAAGGTTCAGAACAAAGAGGTGGTATTGGAACATTTTTCCAGTAAGGAGAAGTTAGCAGACATATTCACCAAGCCTCTACCAAAGATTACCTTTACCTATCTAAGAGGTGAATTAGGGGTGTTACCCCTTCAAGAGGTAAATAAAAAGTCTATGCTCCACATCAATTAGGTCTTCCATTGATATATCATTTAAGGATTGATGTGTTGCAGGATGCTACTCCTTAAGGGGAGCAACATAGTGGAATAGGGAAGCTTCTGCCTCCACTTTGGCATTGTTGTCAAAGGGGGAGAAGATGTGAAGTGGAAAAGATATCTGTAGTATTAAGGAGAAGATGTGATGCAGAAAGAGAGATATCTTTGTATATTGTCGGCAATGCCAAAGGGGGAGATTGTTGGCATATGTACAGAATATGTTGACATGATGATATTGTGTTGTCATTGATGTTAATATGCTGAAAGAATGAACCGGTAATATACTCAAGAGAGAACTGGTAATATGCTGAGAGAGAACCAGTAATTTGCTGAAGAGTGTACTGGTAACATGATGAAGAGTGAACATGATTATTGAAGCTAAGCAACTAGCAAAGTGAACCAGTATAATGATGAGAACTGGTATATGTGCTAAAGGTGAAGCGGTTTAATATGGTATGACTACCAGTTGGTAGTCTCAACTTTAGGGTTTTTGGTTGAAGTGTTTCAAGCCTGTGTGTTTCAACCGATGGCATTATGTGATGAGTTAGCATTGTAATGGAGGTTAGATCATTTCACCACATCATCCTTGCATGTGTAAAGGATCTTGCATGAAGGAGATTGATCCTATCTACCTTGGGAATGTGTGAAGTCTCTACAAATGGTGGAGAACACGTGATGGGTTATCACCTCCAAGAAGCGGTGAAGAACGAACGGTGGAGAATGTCTTGAGATCTATTCAAGACCGTTGTATTCAAATGCAAAGTGTTTAATGGTCAGGATTGAACCGACTGAATCACTCAACCTAAATGTTTAGGGTTTAGGGTTTCTATTACTGACCTATCTGTTTCCTATAAGGTTGATTCTATGTTTCATGTTGAAGTTGTTGGGAAATATTGTGTGTGTATCTATGTGCAGAGATACCTGAATTTTGCCACACTAGTTGAGAGGATTGGTACCTGCATAGTGTGTGTGTGGAAGGAAGGAACTAAAATAGATCTACATTGGCATTGAGTGCTATTACCAGATCATTGTAATACACGTTGATCTCTAATCACTTCAACAGTTGTAAAATCCCTTAACAGGGTAGCTTTAACCAGCTTGTTGCAAATCCTTTAATAGGGTGACTCAAAGCCGTTGAGTTCATAAAATCTGCTAACAAGGTAACCTCTAATAGGGTTTAACCCTTAACTGGGTATTCTAGCCACCCTTAACCAAGTGATCCCTAACAGGATCAGTTCCTAACAAAACCTGTTGTAATAGTCTTTAACCAGACTAGGCTCCTAACAGAGTGGACTTCTAAAGAGTTCAAAAATAGCTTGTGGGTATTCATCCCCACCGTGGTTTTTCCCAGTTGGGTTTCCATGTGAAAAAATATGTGTGTCATGTGTGATGCCTCTTTCATGTGATGTTTTGTTATTTCTTATTTACTGGTAAATCATTGTATCTCTGATGATAGATTATCTATTTATGCATAAGGACAAAGTGGAAATGAGGGAGTAGGTTGTATGGAAAGTTAAGAAGATTGACTGGTTCATGTCTTTCACAGTTGCACTATGTTTAACCAGTAGTAATCTGGTTCAGACCGGTGTTAGGGATTGCCAATAGTTTATAGTCTACAATCAAACCGGTTCGGGTAAAAAAATTGTGCCTGTACTGATTCACCCCCCCCTCTTAGTACCGGTTTTCTACTCAGTGTTCATCATTGAGCTACCAGAGGCTACAAAGTTAAATGTTGATGTTGCTAAGCTGGCACATGAGAGCGCAAAAAAGGAAGCTTCAGAGAAGGCTGAGCTAATAACAAAGTTTGACAAGCTTTTTAATGATTATAATACATCTCAAAAAATGTGTGTGGAGTTGCAAATGAGAGTGCAACTTCTTGAGCAAGGATAAATAAAGGTTTCCTATCCTACACTTATAGGGCCATCTGAGCCATCGACATCTAGGTCACCACCTATGGTCCAAGGAGGAGAAGCAACTCAACTAAATACAAGTATTGATATCCCTGGTATGGCATTTGATGTAGGATCATCCCCAATTCACAACAATCTTGCATCAACTAAAGAAAATCCTGCTTGAAGACTTGATCATCCTACTTGCAGTTCCATTCTGTGTGTCTTAGTTTTGGCTCACTGGTTCCTGTGGAGTTGGATTCTACTTGAAGACTTGATCATCCTACATGCTTTCTATCCGCATCTCATTTGGATTACTTTTTGGCAAGATATCGCTACCATTTTCCTTGATAGTTTCTTGTTACCAGTTGCCTGAGACCTAGTCTAGTGATCTACCCAGACCCATTATGAAGCTTGCAGAGCCTTGGGTGTTGATCTCGATGTTGCTTGGTATGTGGAAGACCTTCTACATTTCATCCTTTATATTTTCCAAAGGAATCTCTTGGTGGAGGCCGACCTTATTCATTTTGCATGTTAGGTCTTATTCTTCGGGTTTTGATCCTTTTTGAGCCGACAGGATCCTTTTGATCAATATATATATTTGTAATTATGCTTTAGAATGTAATCGATAAACTAAGAGAATCAAGGAGTATCAGATAGATAGACTACTATGCCTAGAAGATATATCTTTTGATTCATGGTCCCGGTGTGACCTATTCTATCAGGCCTGTGTGCCAGTATGTTGTAACCTGGTTGTTACTAGTTGGATGTAATTAACTTTCATGCAATAAAACTATCTGTTATGTATTGCCTCTATCAGATTTGTATATTTCCGTTGTGTTTACTCTTGCTAACTAGTTTGGACTAATCTCCTCAAGGTCCCTCCTCACTAGTGACTGCTTCACATGGTATCAAAGCGAAGTTCATTCTAGAGGTTACCTGTCCTAAATCTTATTGTAGGGTGGCGGATTGTGGATCCGTTCTGCAATTGCAGAGGACTAGTGTGGATCAATGGCGCGAAGAGGAACTAGGAATGGTGGAATAAATGGGAATGAAGACCCTACTGTAATGGAGATGTTGTGAGGAATAGAAGCCCCATTAGAAGTTGTGGAGACAGCCCAGAGAAGAGGCTAACATATTGAGGATGTGAGCAAAGATGAAGGAGAAGAAGCCCCGACAAAATAGGTGAACCTACTAGAAGTCGATCTAGAGGAGGAAAGGTTTTTAAGGGTTTTGAGTAGGGCGAACACTAAACCTCATTTTACCCCACTAGAATATGATGGGAAGTTAGATTTAGATGAACTGATGGATTGAATCTCAGAGATGGAGAAGTATTTTGACTTTGAAAACAATGCAGAAGAAAGGAAGGTGAAGTATGTTTGTACCCGGTTGAAGGGTCATGCATCTCTTTGGTGGGAGCACTTGCAAGTTGATAGGAAATTAAGAGGTAAAGAAAAGATTAAGACATGGGATAGGATGATTGCTAAGTTAAAATCAAAGTTTGTCCCGACAAATTATAAAGTAGATTTGTTCCAAAAGTTGCAAAATCTGAGACAAAAGGAATCTAGTGCGAAGGAGTACACCAAAGCATTCTACAAGTTGAACATCATATCCGAACATGTTGATGATGAAATTGAACAAATTGCAAGATATTTGAATATATTGCGGATTTCTATACAAATGAACTCCATATGATCAAATTAGAGAGTGTTGAAGAGGCTTACTAATATGCAATAAAGGCTGAAGAAAATATGAATAAAAGGCATGAGCAGAAGCAAAGAGGTAGAGGTGGAAGGTTTACGAGAGGAATATTTGAAGGAGGAAGAGAATACATCGGAGGAAGAGGAACCAATATAGATCAGAACAAGGACAAGGGAGTGAGCAAGGAAGGTAATTCATACTGGAAGGATGATCAAAATTTCTACCAAAGGAGAGAATTGGATGGTTACCGGAATGAGAAATTTGGAAGATAAGACAAAAGGACTTTCAGAGGAACATGTTTTAAATTTAGAAGAGAAGGACACCGTTCATTTGAATGTAATAATTCAGAGGCTATCGGAAGAGTGGCAGTGGTGGAGGAGAACCCCACTAGATCAGACAATAAACTGGAAGATGGAGAACTATTGATGATGAGGAGAGCTTTGTGTCATACCGGAGGAGATAAAGAACCCTTGCAGAGGAAGAACCTATTCAAGACCAGATGTAAGGTATTCGGTAAGTGTGATAGTGGTAGTTTAGATAATCTTGTTTCAAAAGAGATGGTGAATAAGTTGAAATTGGAGAGATTAAAACACCCTAAGCCTTACCAAATAGCATGGATTCAGGATGAACATAAGTTATTAGTGAGGGAACAATGTTTAGTAAAATTGAAAATTGGGAATTATCATGATGAATTTTTGTGTGACATTATGCCTATGGACATTTGTCATCTTTTGTTGGGAAGACCTTGGCAGTTTGATAGATAGGCAATACATGATGGGAGTGTGAGATTCTGCGAGAAGTGAGAACCAAGCCAAGATCAAATGTCGGTCGTAGATCACATGCAACTTCTCACGCAATAGATGATCAAAGATCAAAATAGCTGAATGAAGATAATTTTGATATGAGAGAGAAATAGAGACAAAGAAGAGAATTTGGAGAAGACTCTCACCGAGCTATCACTTCACCTGCTTGACTAGTGAAGGTGAGAGTATAGTGCTTATTATATAGAAAAATATAAGAATATACATCCAAGGGGTGTATTAACTCCTATTCCCCATAAAAAGTGGGAGGTTTTACCTTCTTGGTAAATGCCAAAACATGTGGCATAACCTCCTTACATGAAGACAAAAAGGAGTTGAGAAAGTTGGCACATAAGGCCAAAAGAGGGTGTGAAACTCAACTACCCCATAACCCACTTAGGAAATGACAAAATAGTGGTTATGAGAGGTGGCACAACAAGCCAAAAGAGGGTGTGAAACCCAACTACCCCATAACCCACTTAGGAAATGACAAAATAGTGGTTATGAGAGGTAGCACAACAAGCCAACAGAGGGTGTGTAACTCAACTACCCATGTGAGGTGGAGAGTTACACATGTAGCTGAAGTATTTCACCATGTGTCCTCATATAAACCACTCCTATTAACCTAAGCAAGCTTAAATAATATATGTGTAGGAAAAAATAAATATCCCCTAACATAAGGAAAATAAAAAACCTACACTAACACCCCCCCTTAAGCATAGCTTAGGTGGGTGAAAATATGGGTCCTGGCAAATGCAACCATGTTAGGTACCCATGTACATAGATAGCCCCCCCAAAAGAAGAAGCCCCACATAAGAGGAATAGCCCCCCCCTAAATAAGGAGAGAAAGAAAGAAGGACTAAGAAGTCCCTCCTAAAGTAGACACCTGTCGTATCCCAAGCAGAGATCGCAAATGAAGGAACTTGCTTTCAGTGAAGGGTTTGGTGAAGATGTCCGTAGTTTGCTTCATTGTAGAACAATACTTAAGATCAATGATGCCTACCTGAATGAGCTCCCGAATATAGTGCATATGTATCTCAATGTGTTTCATCCTTTGGTGATGAAGTGGATTTCTTGAGATCTGTATAGCAGTTTGATTATCACAAAAGATGATAGTAGGCTTCCTAACTGGAATACCAAACTCAGTGAGAATATTCTGAAGCCAAATAGCCTCAGTGGTGGCATTAATTGCCCCTCAATACTCAACCTCTATTGATGAAAGAGCAATTGTAGACTGCTTCTTACTCGACCAACAAACTAGACCAGAACTAAGTGAGAAGAAATACCTTGAAGTGGATTTGCGATCCTAAGAATCACCCACCCATTCTGAATCCATATATCCCACCAAGTTAATATCCATGCCTACTGCATACTGAATTCCATAATTGTGAGTACCCTGAATGTAGTGGAGAATCTGCTTAGCTTCTTTCCAATGCAACTCATGTGGCTCCTGCATGAATCTAGAGACCATGCCCACCGCATATGAAATGTCAGGTCTCGTATGAGTCAAGTAGATGAGGCTCCCAACAATTTGTCGATATAAAGTGCTATCAACCAAGGGTGAAGAGAACTTAGCCTCAAGTTTGACCCTAGACAAAAAAGGAGTAGGTGTAGGCTTACAGTCGGCCATGCGAAATCTAGAGAGCATATCAAGTGCATACTTGGGTTGTCCAAGAAAGATGCTTGAAGAAGATTGAGTAATCTCAATTCCCAAGAAGTAATGTAGAAGACCCAAGTTTGACATCAGAAATCTATCATGTAGAGCAGTTTTCACTACCTTGATGGTGGATAAGTGACTCCCTGTGATCAACAAGTCATCAACATAGAGAACTAGAAATGTGAGAGTATCATCCTAGTGCAGAATATAGACGTTTGGATCATAATGGCATCGAGTAAAACCAACTGTCAGAAGGAAGGAGTCCATCTTGGCATACCAAGCTCGAGGAGCTTGTTTGAGGCCATAGAGAGACTTTCGAAGTCGACACACAAGTGAAGGATCTTGAACAAACCCTTGTGGCTGCTCCATGTAGATTTCCTCCTGAAGGTCACCATGAAGAAATGCACTCTTGACATCCATCTGATGAACTTTCCAACTATGAGTTGCAGCAATAGCAAGGACAAGCCGGATGGAATTCATCTTCGCAACTAGAGCAAAAGTCTCAGAGTAATCAACCCCTGGAATTTGGGAAAATCCTTTTGCTACCAAGCGAGCCTTATACTTATCAACCAACCCATCTGCTACAAATTTTGTTTGATAGATCCACTTGCATTGAACAAGTTTCCTTCCCTTAGGAAGAGGAACTAAATCCCATGTGTGATTCCTTTCTAAGGAATTAAACTCTTCTTGCATTGCAGCATCCCATTTGGGAACACCTATAGCTTCTCGAAAAGACTGTGGATCAGAAGCTGAAGCAATGAAGAGATGTGGAGTTTGCTGAAATTGTGACCTAGTTCTTCTAGAATCTGATGGATCACCAGGCCAATCTTCTGCTGACTCAAAAGTTTGTCGAGCCCAAAGAGGCACTGAAGCTGGAGAGTCTAGGGGAGAATCATCAACCTCTGAAGGATGACTATGAGAAGAATGTGAATCCTCACCATCACTGTCACCATATGAAGTGGAGGAAGAAGACTCCTGAATAGGATTAGGAGGATTAAGATCCTTAGAAGAACTGTCAACATCATGCAATGTCTCCAATGTGATAGTGGATGGAGAAGTGGTATGAGAAGAAATAGAAGAACTCTCCTCAAAATGAACACTCCTCTCAATGAACAACTCATGTGTAGAGGGATGGAGAAGTCTATACCCTTTGACATCATCTGGATACCCAACAAATATGCAAGGCTTGCTCTGTGGATCCATAGCCTTGTGTTTCTCTGCTGGAATGTGGGCCCATGCAAGAGAACCAAACACTCTAAAATGCTTAACTATAGGTTTCCGATCGGTCCAAGCTTGAAAAGGAGTTAACCCCTTCATATCTTTATGAGGAACTTGATTCTGGATGTAACATGCACAATTGATGACCTCTGCCCAATACTGAGGTGCCAAAGACTTGGAGTGAATCATAAAATTTGCCATCTCCTTCAAGGACCTATTCTTCCGTTCTATGACACCATTTTGCTGAGGACTGTATGGAACTATGTGCTACATGTTGATACCTTCTGAAGCACAAAATTGTTCAAACTGATTATTAACATATTCACCCCCATTATCTGTACGCAAAATCTTGATGAACTTCCCAGATTGTTTCTCTGCAAAAGCTTTGAAATCTAGAAAATTCTCAAATACCTCAGACTTTTGTTTGAGAAAGTAAACCCATGTAAATCTGGAAAAGTCATCAATAAATGTTAAGACATATCTAGCCCTACTAAAAGATGGTTGTGGAAATGGTCCTGCCAAGTCACTATGTACCAACTCCAATAGCTATGGAGCTCTCCATGCTTTGCCTTTATCATACTTCTCCTCAGGATGCTTACCAAAAATACGTCCCTGGCAAACTCCATCAGAAAATCGAATAGAAGGCAACCCTGAAACCATGTCTTGTTTACTGAGTTGTTGCAAGTAACGATAGTTCAAGTGGCCAAATCGTTGATGCCACAAACAACTAATCTCATCTGCATGAGTGAGTAAAACTGTCGAAGGAGAGTTAGGAACAAAGTGAGAAAACTGATATAATCTGGATTGATGATCTGCTTTTCCCACAACAATAGTAGACCCATTATGCATTTCACTGATTACCACTGTATCTGGCGTGAACTCAACTCTCTTGCTAGAACCAGTGTGAGTGATCTGATAAACAGATAGGAGATTAGTTGATAAAGATGGAACACAAAGGACATCCTTAAATGTTCCTTCACCCACATCAACAGACCCTCTCCCATGCACTTCAATAGGAGAGTCATCACCCATTAGTATGGAAGGCATAGAACATGGCTCTAAAGAGGTGAAATCATCTTTTGAAGAAGCCATGTGGTGTGAGGCACCCGAGTCAATTATCCAAGAATTGGGTTGTGAAGCAACAGCAACTAGGGCCTTACCCCTTTCCTTTCCCTTTACTCTTATCTATATCCTTAGAAGATCCTTCTGATGAACTTTGTTTGACTAAATCAGGCACCTTGATATTATTCTTTTCAAGAAGATTTGAAAGGTGATCAATTTGTTTCTTTAAACACTTATGTTCATCATGACCAGGCCTCTTACAATAAGAACACTTGACCTTCTCCTTCTTAGGTTGTTCACCTCTTGATGAAGAGATCTGATTATCTGCTTTTCAAGTAGCAGATTTCTGATCTTTTTTCTTCTCTCCTTGGTTTTTTTGTTTCTTATGTTGCTTACTAGACCCTTTTTGTTCTTTCATGCCTTGATTTACAACTAAGGCATGTGACTTAGAGGGTTTTATTGTACCCATTTGAACCAATTTTTCTTGCTCCCTAGTGAGTTCTGCAACAAATTCATCCAGAGAAGGCATTTTGAATGTGGTACCTAGGGCACATTTTGTAGCATAGAATGTAGAAACAAACACTGAATAGTTAGGACCAAGCTTAGAAAGAATACTCAAGATCAGTTGCTTATCATCTTTCTTAGTTCCACACTATTTCAACTACAATCTTACAGACTTAAGTTTAGTGAAGAAGTCTTGTATAGTATCAAAATTGGTTGGATTCAACCTTATGAGTTCATTCTCTAACTGATGACCTCTTAGCTCATCCTACTTACCAAAGAGGTTTTCCAAAGTGGTCCACACTGCATTTGGTGTAGTGGCAGATTCAATGTGAAAAAGAAGGTCTGGAGAGACTAACATACATAGAGTACCAAAAGCTTCATCACATTTATTAAACCATTTAATCTTTTCTGCAACATCTTGAAGTTCAATTTTAAGTCCCATAGTAACATGATGATATCCATGTCTTTTCAGATATATTATCATCTTAGATTTCCATTCAAAGTAATTATATGGTGTTAAAAGTGGAACTATAGATGCATCCATGATAGTAGAAAAGAAGATTGCAAAGAATCAGGAAAAGTGCAAGAAAGAAGGCACAAGAGACACCCCCCCTTTTCACTAGTCTCGGAAATCACCCCCCCCAAATATTACAAGGTTGGCACTTTATAATTAGTGCATTTACAAGGCTTTTTATTAGATTATAATTCTTTAAGAAACCAATAGAGATTTCAAATACAAATAATTTGAGATAAGATCTAAAACAAATCAGCTTTATAACTGCTTAATTTATCTCAATACCTTTCCAACAACTATTAGTTTTTGAAAAACAGAGTTGTGAGGAGAAAGATATGACCAGTTGAAGAGAAAAAGAAGCAGCTGATACAACCTTTAATATCTAATAGAAAAAGGCAAAAAAATTCAATTAGACCTACAATAATGGAGATTTCTCATTTCTATCTTTCTGTCAAGTATTTGTTTGCAAAAATCTGACACCCGAGGCAAAAGTTGTACAACTTTTAAGAAATGTTACTGAATTTCCCTAATAGAAAAACGGCTTAGGCCCTATTCAATCTTTATTTTTGAAAAATTTATTCATTTTCTAGAAATACCATCCAAAACCCAGATGTTTTTCGATGCTGGGAAGAAAACCCAGAAATCGTTTTTTGTGAAAGTGAACAAAAGTTGAAACACTAAAGCCAAAATGAAAATAGCTCCAATAAAAAAAAATTACTCTGATTTTTTACTGTGTCCTCCAAACTCTGATTTTGGTGAAGTAAAAGTCACTTTTGACTTTGTCAAGCCTTATGGACACTCTGAAAATTCTTATTAAGCTTCCAATATTACCATAAAGCTACAATCACCCAGATCTTACAAGGACACATACATGTAAACCAGATTTAACTAGAAGCTATTTTCCTTTAAACTGTTCTAATTCTCCAGATCACACGAGAATGCAGGAGAAGAGCATAGTTAGTTTTTAAGGAAAATATTAGCTATATAAAAGTCTCAAATCTCTCAAATAAATAAAAAAAAAAATAATGAGCTATACTAGACAATAACCTCTGATACCATGTGAGATTCTGCGAGAAGCGAGAACCGAGCCAAGATCTGATGTCGGTCATAGATCACATGCAACTCCTCACGCAACAGATGATCAAAGATCAAAATAGCTGAATGAAGATAATTTTGATATGAGAGAGAAATAGAGACAAAGAAGAGAATTTTTAGAAGACTCTCACCAAGCTATCACTTCACCTGCTTGACTAGTGAAGGTGAGAGTATAGTGCTTATTATATAGAAAAATATAAGCATATACATCCAAGGGGTGCATTAACTCCTATTCCCCATAAAAAGTGGGAGGTTTTACCTTCTTGGTAAATGCCAAAACATGTGGCATAACCTCCTTACATGAAGACAAAAAAGGAGTTGAGAAAGTTGGCACATAAGGCCAAAAGAGGGTGTGAAACCCAACTACCCCATAACCCACTTAGGAAATGACAAAATAGTGGTTATGAGAGGTGGCACAACAAGCCAAAAGAGGGTGTGAAACCCAACTACCCCATAACCCACTTAGGAAATGACAAAATAGTGGTTATGAGAGGTGGCACAACAAGCCAAAAGAGGGTGTGTAACTCAACTACCCATGTGAGGTGGAGAGTTACACATGTAGCTGAAGTATTTCACGACGTGTCCTCATATAAACCACTCCTATTAACCTAAGCAAGCTTAAATAATATATGTGTAGGAAAAAATAAATATCCCCTAACATAAGGAAACTAAAAAACCTACACTAACAGGGAGGAATAATAAATACACTATTGTGGCCAATGGGATGAAGCAAACCTTGTTGCCTTTGAAGGAACCTTTGAAGAATGAAGTTTGTACAAATACCAGAATATGTCTAGTAGATGGAAGGAAGTTCATGGATGGACTGAGACATGAGAATGTGTGTTTTTCCTTAATTCCTAAGAAGACTGAGAGACTGGAACTGAAAGGAGAACACCCGATAGAAATAAGAGATTTGCTGACAGAGTATGAGGACATCATATCAGATAATGTACTTGATGGATTTCCACCTGATGGAAGTATTAGTCATTGCATGGACATAGTTTCCAGAGCTAACTTGCCTAACAAAGTTGCACACCGATTAACACTAGCAGAGAATGAAGATCTGAATAGACAAGTGCAGGAGCTATTGAAGAAAGGTTTGATTAGGGAAACTCTGAGCCCTTGTGTAGTATCGGCAATATTAGCACCTAAGAAGAATGGAGAATGGAGGATGTGTACTATTTCAAGAGAAATAAACAAGATCATAATGAAATACCGATTTCCCTTGCCTAGGATGGATGACATAATGGATTGTTTGAGTGGAGAAAAATACTTTACAAAGATAGATTTGAAGAGTGGATATCATCATATCAGGATTAGAGAAGGTGATGAATAGAAGACAACATTTAAGACAAATGAAGGATTATATGAATGGTTGGTGATTCCTTTTGGATTGACTAATGCACCGAGTACTTTCATGAGGCTGATGAATGAGGTTTTGAAGAAATTATTGGGTAAGTTTGTTATTGTGTACTTGAATGACATTCTGATTTTCAATAAGACAAAAAGGGAGCATTTGTTGTAGTTAAGACAAGTTTTGCAGAGGTTGAGAGAAGAAAAGTTACTGATCAATATCAAGAAGTGCACTTTCATGAAGGATGAGCTAGTCTATTTGGGCTTTGTGATATCCGAGGATTGTTTGAAGATGGACCCTGAGAAAGTGAAAGCCATTGTTGAGTGGCATACACAAGATAGCATTGGAGAGGTAAGATCATTTCATGGATTGGCTAGTTTTTACTAGAAGTTTATCAGAAATTTCAGTTCAGTTTGTAATCCTATGACTGGACCATGAGGGGAGGTAGGAAGGAATTCAAGTGGACCACCAGAGTAAACAAAGCTTTGAGTTGTTGAAATAGAAAGTGACTGAGCAGCCTGTGTTGGATTTACCATATTTCAATAAGGTATTTCAAGTGGATTGTAATGCAAGTGGAACATCAATAGGAGCAATTTTGAGTCAAGAAGGGAAAGCAATAGCATATTTCAATGAGAAATTGAATGATGCCCAGAAGAGATATTCAGTATATGATCAAGAATTTTATGCCATAGTTCAAGCCTTGAAGAAGTGGAGACATTACTTGTTGCCTAATAAGTTTGTGTTGTTTACAGATCATCAAGCTTTGCAATATTTGAATAGTCAGAGTAAGTTAAATCAGAGACATATGAGATGGGTAGAGTTCTTACAGAGTTACACCTTTGTGTTGAAATATAGAAGTGGGAAATCTAACAAAGTTGATGATGCATTGAGTAGGAGAAGGAATTTGCTGACAGAGATGAGAGTGACAATATTAGGTTTTGAAGATTTGAAGACCTGGTATGATGAAGACCCGGATTTTGCAGAACCTTGGAAAGCATGTAGAGAACCGATTATGGTTTATAGGAGCAAATGGTTGGATTACTTCATTCAGGATGGGATGTTATTTAAGGGAGTTTAGTTGTGCATACCTAAAAGTTCCATGAGAGAGAACCTGATAAAAGAAAATCATAGTGGAGGTTTAGCTAGACACTTTGGCATTGATAAAATAGTTGCATTGGTGAGTGAGCAGTACTTTTGGCCCCAGATTCATAAGGATGTTAAGAGATACGTGCAAAGTTGTAGAGTTTGTCAAGTTGCAAAAGGTAGTAGTCAGAATGTGGGATTGTCCAAACCTTTGACAGTACCGGTAAGACCTTGGGTGGATATAAGTATGGATTTTGTACTTGGATTACCTAAGACACTGAGAGGGAATGATTCTATATTTATGGTAGTGCATATATTTTTAAAGATGGCTCATTTCATACCTTGTAAGAAGACATCAGATGCATTGCATGTAGCAGACCTATTTTTCAAGGAAGTGGTAAGATTGCATGGATTACCTAAGAGCGTAGTTTCAAATAGAGACACTAAGTTTGTTGGCTATTTTTGGAGAACACTTTGGAAGAAGATGTAGATAAATTTGAAGTTCAGTTATACTTTTCATGCACAGACTGATGGACAAACAAAAGTAGTTAACTGGAGTTTGGGAAACTTGTTGATATGTTTAGTGGGAGATAAAACCAGAAGTTGGGATTTGATTCTTGCACAAGCAGAGTTTGCCTATAACAATTCAGTAAATAGAAGTACCGAAAAAACACCTTTTGATATTATTACTTTAGTGTATCCTAAAGGAATATTAGAATTGAGAGACGTTAGCAGTGAAGACCAGAAGTGTTTAGAAGTAGAAGAATTTGCAGATCACATGGCAACATTGCATATTCAAGTTAAAAAACATTTGGAAGACATGAATAGAAAATACAAGGAGAAGGCAGATGAGAAGAGGAGACATAAAGAATTTGAAGTTGGCAATGAAGGGATGGTCTATTTGAGAAAAGAGAGATTCTCAGTTGGAACTTATAATAAGTTTCAGATGAAGAAGTTTGGACCCTGTAAGATCTTGAGAAAGTTAAGTTCTGGAAATGCTTATTAAGTGGAGCTACCGGATAGTCTAAGTATTTCACCTATATTCAACATTACAGATCTTCATGAGTACCATGAACTGGAATTCTATGAGGATAGTATTGCAAACTTGTAGAAACAATTTCCCTAGAAGGAACTAGATCAGATTAAAAAGATTTTGGATAGTAGGATTGGGGATAGTACCCGAAGCAGTCAGTACAAAGAATATCTTATGAAGTGGAATAACAAACCAGTGGCAGATTCATCTTAGATTTCTCAGGCAGAGGTAGACTGCCTTGGTTTTCCTCAAACCTGAGCAAAGTGAGAGGATCACTTTCTTTTTATTAACCCCGAATGTCTGATGCAAGAGAATCCCTAATTCACAGCAATCTTGCATCAACCAAAAAATATTTCCTTTCTATTTTTTTTTGGTTTGCAGTTTCAGTTTTCCTTTCTGTATGTCCTAATTTTGGCCTACCAGCTCCTATGGAGTTGGATTCTAGTTGAATACTTGATCATCCTTCTTTCTTTCTAACCACATCTCATTTGGATCACTTTCTGGCAAGATATCGCTACCAGTTTCCTTGACAGTTTCTTGTTACCGGTTGCTTGAGACCTATTCTAGTGATCTACCAGAACCCATTTCAAAGCTTGTGGAGCCTTGGGTATTGATCTCGATGTTGCTTGGCATGTGGCCGACCTTCTACATTTCATCTTTTAGATTTTCCAGAGGAATCTCATGGCGGAGGTCAACCTTATTCATTTTGCAAATTAGGTCTTGTTCTTCGATTTTTTATCCTTTTTGGGCCGACAGGATCCTTTGGATCGATATATATATTTGTAATCATGCTTTAGAAGGTAATCGATAAACTAAGAGAATCAAGGAGTATTAGATAGATAGACTATGCCTAGAAGATAGATCTTTTGATTCATGGTCCCGGTGTGACCTATTCTACTAGGCCTGTGTGTCGGTATGTTCTAACCTAGTTGTTACCGGTTGGATGTAATTAACTTTCATGCAATAAAAACTATCTGTTATGTATTGACTCCATCATATCTATGTATTTCCATTGTGTTTACTATTGCTGACTGGTTTGGACTGATTTCCTTGAGGTCCCTCCTCACCGGTGTATGCTTCAGCATTAGTCCCCTATGATGATGATGATGAGCCTAATACTACAAGATCAACTGAACCAAATGAGTCTCATCTTTTAGAGAATATTGTTGAATTAGAAAATAAACTGAAATAATCAGAAAAAACAATTAGCTGGGCAACAAAAGGACATAGTTAGCTCAATGCTAACTCATTTGAATGAGAAAGTTGATAGCAGCCTAAATAGTATCCATGCCTTATATTCTTTACTTTTTAATGTTATTCAAAAGTTTAATGATGATAAAGAAGTGGTAATTCCCCTATTTACAAAATGGTTGCAAAAAGGAAATGAGCTCAGAATGATGTCCATGGCCTCTAAATTTCATTCTGAGAGACCACATGCACTCCAACCAACATATTTGTTGGTAAAATCAATGCAGGAAGCCCAAATTTTGCTAGAGAATATAGAAAGAAAGGTAAGGGAATTGATGAAGAGTTTTAGTGAATTAGAACAAACTCTTTTGCTAGATATTGAAGATAAAGAAGGGGCAGTCAAGCCTTTACAATTTTGGAAGGAGGAGGCAAAAAGAGTCATCAATACCCAGGTAGAAATGATTTGTGAAGGGCTAAATATGGATATGTTGGAGGATAGCATGGATAAAATAATTGCTACAGGATTTTTTTTTAAACTTTTGAAAGATAGGCAAACCAATTAGCCATTAAGTATACTCCATACAGGGCAAAAGCTTATGAAGTCATTAATTTCAATTGGCCATCCGATGAAGATTATAGTGCGTGGAGTATCATGTATCTGAATGATGAATAAAAGTTGTAAATGTTGGTATTTTGGTATGGTTTTGTCATTGATGTCAACACCTACTGAACCACTAGCACTTTGGAGATCCAACAACATTCACCGGCAAGCAAGTAACTATTGCACAGTTACTGGTATATGGTTCACCAACAGGATATAATGATCACCGAAACTTGGAATAATATGGAAGACACTTGGTAATGTCGAAGACATCATGTGGACACTTTGTTTTGAAGAATTTATCATTGGTATATTCATATTTGCATATTTTCTTTTATTGGCAAATAGGTCCAGGGTTACCTAGGGTTACACTGGCAGGTTTATCTTTTCCAGATTAGTATGGCATGCTATGGAGATGATTTATTATTGTTGTAAATGCATTAAGCTAACATGTTCAATTGGTTATTGCATCGGATATTATATTGTTTGTAAAATGTTTTTATTGTAATATCTTGTAGAGCTGACCTACTAAAATTGGTCTTAGGTTATAATATAAATGTAAGATCTTATTTGTAAGATCGAATGTGGAATGTGAAGAAGAATTGTGAGAAGGTATATGCGAGATTAAGTAGAGGTATACACAAAGACATCATTTGAAGGTGAAACTAGGTTTTTGTAGAAGCATATCAGCATTACACTGGTACTGAATTCAGCATATGAAGATGCTATTTTGTGCAGTACATTCTTATTGGATTTAACCATCCAACTGTAGTTAGTGTGACTCCCATTTTGTGTTTGAGCAGTGAGCTATAGGCTGTTGGCCTTTCTGCATGTGTAGACCCCATTTATGTACACTTACTATCTACAGTAGTATCATCTGATTGTGGGTAAGGTTTCCCACCATGGTTTTTCCCCTTATAGGGTTTCCACATACAAATATTGGTGTTATGTGTTGTGGATGACTTTATGTTTATGTTTCATGCATTAATCTTTACCGGTATAGCAATTTACTGTTAACACTATCTACCGACATACTTAACTGGTTTACCGGTATTAAGCATTAAGTTGGTTAAATGGTTTTGGTTTAAATTTATTAGACAACTGATTCACACCCCCCCCCCCCCCCACTCTCAGTTGTCTCCAGGACCTAACAATTGGTATCAGAGCTTAGTCCTCTTTGGCAGAAGTTTAACAACTTGAGGAGATCCAATGTCTACTAATTATTTCAGGAAGGACAGTCCTAAACTTGATGGAACCAACTATGGGATATGGAAGATCAAGATGGAGACACATCTAAATTGCATTGGTAAAGACATCTGGGAAGTTACAAAGAATGGTTATACTATTGTTGTAGCTGGTCAGACTACTCCAACTACCTTAGCTAAAGATGAGGAGAATGATTGCAAAGCAAGAGAAGCACTTTTGAGCGCATTATTAGATCAACAAATCATGGGATTATCAGATAGGTCTACTGCTAAAGCTATTTGGGATAATTTGGAAACACTGAATGAAAGAGATTCCATAGTCAAGATTGCAAAACTTGAAAGCTTCCGAGTCAGGTATGAACATCTGAAAATGGAAGAAGATGAAAGGATTTCTGCTTTGATGGAAAGAGTAAATGAAATTGTTTTGGGTATTAAATGTTGTGGAGGAACCTTGAGTGAGGATGAAATTGTTTCAAAAATATTAAGAGGATTGCTATCGGCATATAAAATGAAGGTTACTGCTATAAATGAGTTGAGAACAATGCCTAATACATCAGTAACTAGGGATACATTGATTGGAAAAATTTCAGCTTTTGAAATTTAGGAATTTGGTCCTGTTGCTACTATAAAGACAAATTTGGCCTTTAAAGTATCAACATCATCTGCTCCATCATTTGATAAATTAGACTGGAAAGCCTTTTATGCAAGAGAACTTGAAGAAACTAGGAAGGAGAATGAAGAGCTTGAAGAACTTGAAGCACTATTTGCAAGGAAAATGCCAAAAGGTCCAATTGGAAGTAAGTATGAAGGTAAAACACCCTTTAAATGTTTCAACTGTAATAAGATTGGTCATATGGCTTCGAGATGCCCTGATAGACATGCTAGACTAAGAGAAGAAGTGAGAAGAACACACAAGCCTAATCCTAAATATCAAAGATATAGATTTAAGAAGAACAAAGACAAATCTTGTTACATTGTTGATGAAGGTATGACTGATGATTCTGATGAGGATCCGTCAGACAATGGATGGGTTTTTGTTGCTATAACAGAAGATGAACTGGCACCTACTGCTCAACCAGTAGAACAAGCCCTAGAAACTAAAGTTGAAGTAAAGGATGAATGAATCATTGACTCAGGATGCTCACATCATATGACAGGAGACAAAGGAAAATTCTTGAGCTTTCAAGAATACAATGGAGGTTTAGTAAGATTTGGAGATGACAAAGCTTGTTCAATCAAAGGTAAGGGTACAATATCTCTTGATGGTAAGCATAACACTAACAATGTCTACTATGTTGAAGGATTAAAGCATAATCTTTTAAGTGTTGGTCAATTAGTTGAGAAGGGATTTCAATTACAATTTAAAAATGGAAAATGCAAAATCATGAATAAAACTGGTTTGGAAATTGCAACCGGTAATCAGACTAGAGGTAATATCTTTCATTTGAACAACAGTGAAAAGGCATGCTTGATTGCACATATAGATGAAAGTTGGTTATGGCATAAGAGACTATGTCATGTAAAGTTTGATTGCATGGTAAAAATAAGTACTTCTAAGGCAGTTAGAGATCTACCTAAAATTGTGAAACCTCAGAATACAATTTGTAAGGAATGTCAATTTGGAAAACAAGTTAGAGCTAGTTTCAAAAGTATTCCAGAAAAATCCAATAATGCTCTTGATTTGATTCACACTGATTTATGTGGTCCATCTAGAACTAAAAGCTTACAAGGTGATAGATATTCATGCTAATTATTGATGATTATTCTAGAATGTGTTGGGTTAACTTCTCAAAGAAAAATCAGAAGCACTTGGAAAGTTCAAACTGTTCAAAGCAATGGTTGAAAATGAAACCGGTAAGAAAATCAAATGTTTAAGATCAGATCAAGGAGGAGAATTCACATCTAAGGACTTTAATACATTCTGTGAAGTGAATGGAATCAGAAGATAGTTATCAGCACCTCGGACACCACAACAGAATGGAGTTGTTGAAAGGAAAAATAGAACTATCTTGGATGCAGGAAGAAGTATGTTATCTAAAGAAAATTTACCACATGTATATTGGAGAGAAGTAGTTAGTACTGCTGTCTATACATTCAACAAAGTTCACATCAAAGGTGAAACCGGTAAGACCCCTCATGAACTATGGTTTGGTAATACTCCTACTCTTAAGTATTTCAGAATTTTTGGAAGTAAATGTTATATTAGAAGAGATGAGTATATTGGCAAATTTGATCCTAGAAGTGATGAAGGAATATTTCTTGGTTATTCATCTAAGAGCAAGGCATATAGATATTTTAATAAGAGATTGTAGAAAATTGTTGAGAGTACAAATGTAAAGATTGATGAACAATTCAAAGGAACTTCAAGGTATATAGACTCTGAACTAGCAACAAAAATTGTGATAAATGAACCTACACTAAATCCACTGGTACAGAATGAAGATCTAGTTACCCCGGTACCATCAGAGGATTCCATAGTAATTGAAGAACAACAGCAAACTAAGACACCCCGGTATGTAAGATTGAATCATTCTGAAGATCAGATAATTGGAAACAAATTTAAAGGAGTTATGACAAGAGAAAGATTGGAAAATGAAGAGGTATGTCTTATTTCTCAAATTGAACCATCATTTATCAATGAGGCATGTGAAGATAAATTTTTGATTAAAGCTATGGAAGAAGAATTAGGACAAATTGAGAAAAATAATACTTGGACATTAGTTCCCTGGCCTAAAGATAAAAATGTAATTGGAACCAAATGGGTATTTAGAAACAAACTTAATGAAGATGGTAAGGTTGTTAGAAATAAAGCAAGACTAGTGTGTAAGGGATATTCTCAGAAAGAAGGAGTTGATTACAACGAAACCTTTGCACCGGTAGCTAGAATTGAGGCAGTAAGATTATTCTTGGCTTTTGTAGCTCACAAGAACTACAAAGTTTATCAAATGGATATTAAATATGCATTTTTGAATGGAGATCTTGAAGAGGAAGTATATATTGAACAACCTGATGGATTTTCTTTGACAGATGATAATGATATGGTTTGCAGGTTAAGAAAATCTTTGTATGGATTGAAACAAGCCCCAAGAGCTTGGTATGCAAGGTTGGATAAGTATCTTTTAAAGATTGGTTTTACTAAAGGAAATGCAGATAGCAATTTATATTACAAAATAACTAATGATGACATCTAGATTATAGAAGTATTCATTGATGATATAATCTTTGGAGGAGAAGATGGATTATGCAAGGAATTTTCTATTAAAATGTAGCAAGAATTTGAAATGTTTATGATTGGAAAAATAAAATTCTTTTTTAGGATTGTAGATTTCACAGACTGATAAAGGTATATTTTTGAGTCAATCCAAGTACTTGAAAGAATTACTAAAGAAATTTGGGATGGAGAACTCTAAACTGGTAAGCACACCTATGACTACAAATGACAGATTATCTCAAAGGGATGAATCTACACCTATTAATCCAACTAGATACAAATCTATGATAGGAGGTTTACTGTATTTGACACAAACCAGACCTGATATTATGAATGCAATATGTATTGTTTCTAGATTTCAAAGTAATCCTAGGGAAAATCATGAATCAGCAGTAAAAAGGATTTTTCAGTACTTACAAGGCACTGCAAATCTTGGATTATGGTATCCTAGAGATGAAAATTTTGATCTATGTGCATACACAGATGCAAATTGGGCTGCAGATGTGGATGATAGAAAAAGCACCACTGGAGGAGCATTCTTTCTTGGAAAGAGATTAGTTTCTTGGTTGAGTAAGAAATAGAGTTGTACATCTTTATCAACATCAGAATCAGAATATGTTGCAGCAGCAACTAACTGTACACAGGTACTATGGCTTAAGCAAATGTTGAAAGACATAAAGGGAAAATGCAAGGAACCTATTACTATATATTGTGATAACACTGCAGCAATTGATATATCTAAGAATCCGGTATTACATTCTAAAAGAAAACATGTTTCTATCAAACTGAATTTTCTAAGGGAAAAAGTTTAAGAAAAAGAGATAAAACTAGTTTATGTGAATACTAAAGAATAGCTTGCAAATATTTTCACAAAACCTTTGCCTAAGGAGAATTTTGAATATCTCAGAGATCATCTTGGAGTCATACCACCACCGGTAGAAACTTAGATAGTTAATGATTGTCATCAACCGACAGAATTGAAAGACAAATCTTTTACTCTAGTCTTTGATGAGGAAGCTACTTCTCAGGGGGAGTAGTTGGTATATTGAATTGATTGGTATTCTGTATATGAACTTTGGCATTTGATGTCAAAGGGGGAGAGATATCTATGGAAAAACACATTATCCTTTGAGGAGAGATTGATAGAGAGATTGGTATTGAAAATAAAACTTTGGACAAACACATGTTGCTCCCAAGGGGAGAGATTGTTGTTTAGGAGAGATTGTTGGTTTTTGGTATTTGGCATTTCTATTTTGGCACTTTGATGGTTTTTCCATCTTGTGTTGCCATCAATGCCAAAGGGGGAGATTCTTGGTATTTTGGTATGGTTTTGTCATTGATGTCAACACCTATTGAAACACTAGCACTTTGGAGATCCAACAACATTCACCGGCAAGTAAGTAACTATTGCACAGTTATTGGTATATGGTTCATCGGCAGGATATAATGATCACCGACACTTGGAATAATATGGAAGACACTTGGTAATGTCGAAGACATCATGTGGACACTTTGTTTTGAAGAATTAATCATTGGTATATTCATATTTGCATATTTGGTTTTATTGGCAAATAGGTCCAGGGTTACCTAGGGTTACACTGGCAGGTTTATCTTTTCCAGATTAGTATGGCACGCTATGGAGATGATTTATTATTGTTGTAAATGCATTAAGCTAACATGTTCAATTGGTTATTGCATCGGATATTATATTGTTTGTAAAATGTTTTTATTGTAATATCTTGTAGAGCCGACCTACTAAAATTGGTCTTAGGTTATGATATAAATGTAAGATCTTATTTGTAAGATCGAATGTGGAATGTGAAGAAGAATTGTGAGAAGGTATATGCGAGATTAAGCAGAGGTATACATGAAGACATCATTTGAAGGTGAAGCTAGGTTTTTTTAGAAGCATATCATCATTACACCGGTACTGAATCGAGCATATGAAGATGCTATTTTGTGTAGTACATTCTTATTGGATTTAACCATCCAACTGTAGTCAGTGTGACTCCCATTTTGTGTTTGAGCAGTGAGCTCTAGGCTGTTGGCCTTTTTGCATGTGCAGACCCCATTTATGTACACTTACTATCTACAGTAGTATCATCTGATTGTGGGTAATGTTTCCTACCATGGTTTTTCCCCGTATAGGGTTTCCACGTACAAATATTGGTGTTATGTGTTGTGGATGACTTTATGTTTATGTTTCATGCATTAATCTTTACCGGTATAGCAATTTACTGTTAACACTATCTAGCGGCATACTTAACTGGTTTATCGGTATTAAGCATTAAGTTGGTTAAATGGTTTTGGTTTAAATTTATTAGACAACTGATTCACCCCCCCCCCCCCCCCCCCCCTCTCAGTTGTCTCCTGGACCTAACAGTAAACAATTTGTATAACTATTTTTGTCTTTTAGTGGCAGATGTTTTTGAACCTGTATAACAAAATGAGGGTAATTTTCATCATGAGTTTTGAAGAAGGCGACTATATACTTTGATCCTATGTAAGCGATTTCGAGGATGAATGTTTTGTATAACATAATGCAGTTATATGTAGTCATTATGAGATGACAGGTGTCTCCTCTGGCCTAAAGCTTGTTTGCTCCCTTGTTTTTTATAAAAGGGAATTTAGGGCTATGAGACGGGGTTTGGATTTTTGGTCCCTTGAGTGTTCCGAATTTCTGTTTCCAAATAGCAAAGTCTAGGTGAAACAAAAAGGTTGTAAAAGGTGATTTTACAAAGCAAAATAGAAAGAGTCTTGTGTCTATAATTTTTGCAGGTTCTTGAAGGATTTATGTATGGATTGTATTCTTACAAAGACAACAAAATTATTAAATAAATATATAATTCAAACCCACTTCTCTCCAGTGTATTGCTCTATCATGTTTTGAATGCATATTATCAAGGATTTTATCATTCATTGCATCTTTTTAGTGTATGCATTTTTATTCATGCTTTGGTCTAAGGGGTCAATTAAATGCTTGAATAAAATTGCAGAGTGATAGGGATATTTATAGGGATTTTGATAAGTAGTTATGTGTAGGGATTATAAATATGATGTATTGCAAGGCAATATTATCTTAGGTTATATGGCGTTAGATAAATTCTATCGAAAGTGCACTTTAATGTAGTATGAATTCATGTACCCAATGAAA
The DNA here is from genome assembly GCF_030272615.1 of Cryptomeria japonica. Lineage (NCBI taxonomy): Eukaryota > Viridiplantae > Streptophyta > Pinopsida > Cupressales > Cupressaceae > Cryptomeria > Cryptomeria japonica. Next base: position 553,340,921 of record NC_081414.1, on the reverse strand, counting down.
TAAGGCACCGATCATAGTTAAATGAATGCCTTGGTATTTATTTACTGTTCGAAATCACCACTGGTTTGCTACAACTTGTTGAATATTAGAATATTTTCATTTTACATGAATTTTGTCATGTGTATTAATCATCTCATGTTCCTAACTCGTTGAGGATCACTGAGGAATTTGCCATTCCTGAGCATTCTCCCTTATTGTTGTGTCTTTATATGAGATTATCTACTTTGTTTCATGCATAATTTGTGAGTGTGGCATAAAATCATAAGTAGGCTTGGGGATCACCCTCCTTGGTTTTGCAGAGCCTAAAGTGCAGAAGGATCATGTATCCTTGTTATTGTTGGTCCAAGTCTGAAGAATATTAAACAATTGGAAGTGGCTTTCTATATATATGTTAGAAGAAAATAACTTGGTCTATGCTTTGAGTTAGTGTAAACCCATTTTTGGGCACCAACATGCTCGATACAACCACTAGACCTATAGAATCCACATGAGGCTGTTAAACCATGACGTGAATCCCCGCAAGAGACACTGGCCCACTACAAAAAATCCCCCTCCTAGTGTCACTCATTGTGGCCTGCGTGATTCAAATCTATGACCAAGATCTGATACCACTTGTTACAAGCTAGGGTTGTGGGCAAGTGCAAGGTAATGAGTCACAAATTCGCGGAAGTCCGTGCATTGGAAAATGCACTCTTATAAACGAGGGCCCGTTTTCAAAAAATGGGGGCCCGTTTGTGCTTCGGGCTCTCGAGCCGAAAGGTAACGGGGGCCCGTTTTGTTTAAAAACGGGCCCCCGTTTTGTTCTAAAACGGGGGCCCGCTTTTAAACAAAACGGGGGCCCATTTTTTAGAAACGGGGGCCCGTTTCTAAAAACGGGCCCCCGTTTTGTTTAAAAGCGGGCCCCCGTTTCTAAATGGCATTTTTCCTTTTTTTCCACAATCCGCCCTTGTTTGAAAATGGGGGCCCGTTTTGTGGAAGTTGATTCCACAACCCGCCACTTGGCTCGGGATTAGGCCCGAGATAGGCCTGGGATGGCCACACCTAAGACATGGACCTGCAAATTCAAATCTCCATGAATGAAAGCACAAATATGAACTTCAGAAATAGTTTATGTGCCTCTAATTAGAGAATTTTTATATGAAATTAAAACCCATTTCAGATTATACTGTCTAGATTCTAAATATGTAAATTTATTTAAAAATTGATTATTTTAACTATTTTTCATTTAATTTATACTAAATCGGGTCCATAAATTTGAAATATTAACTAATTTTGTTAATTTAATAACTTTTTTATTTTAAAGAATTTTGGAAAAAAAATTATATGTCATCAATCTACACAAAATTCTTTTGTATTTAAAAAAAAAAAAAATCAAAAAATGTTAAGTTTACATCAAATTATGTGGGTCGTACACGTCAAATTTTTAAAAAGATAATTACGGCCATTAAAAAATTAATTAAAAAAAAAATATTAGAAAAAAAAATACAAAAAAATATGCTCATCAATCTTCAGTGTGTTACAAACCATTTCCCAAAACGGTTTGAGAAAATAATTTTAATTGTGTCAAAAGGTCTTGAAACAGGCATTTTTAAAACATAGTTTTCAGAACTCCATTTAAAAAGTTATTTTTTATTATGTGGGTATTAAAATAAATTATATATTTGGAAACTACACTCAGAGGGCTATCTTTTATATTACTGACTTTTTCCAAGATTCAATCTCTAAGTGTTTCAAAATTTAAGCTCAAATGAGACAAAATCTGAAAATCAGGGAAAACACTTCCACTTTTTGGCCAAAAAGTGGACTCATCTTCTTGCACTGACCCTTGTCGTTGCACCAAAAGATCGACCTGTCAATGCCTTATATAACCACTAGACTTATAGAATCCACAAGAGGTTGTTAAACCATGTTGTGAATCCCTGCGAGGGATGCTGGCCCACTGCCAACAGGGATTTAGTGTTTAATTTGTTCTATTTTTCTTTATGCTTGATTTAAATCCCTATAGTAATTCTTGTGTTTAGTTTATCTATTTTTTTAGGATGCTATTAGGCCCTTTTCAAATGGGTCTATGTCAAAAAAATTATTAGAGTCCTTATTTCAAATGCACAACAAATTGTACTCAGTTGTACAAAAAATTAGAATCAACAACACAAAAAATTGGACTCAATTGCGTAGATATTGGATTCAATTATATGCACTCAAAATCCCAATCACACAACTTTTCTGGGTTTGTCTCAGTTAGCAATTTTCACCTAGCTTTGACTCTTGGCTAGTCCTAGAGGCTTAGGATGAGTATGTTTCTTGTCAATTTTGGATTTTTGCATCCAATTGGACTTAATTTGATTGGATAGGTATTCATATGCCATTTCTTCATTTGGTTCATGAAAAGGAACAATGGTTTTGAGGTTATGGTTCAGTTTCAAGACTAGACTTTGTGATTGGTTTTTATTTGAGAAGTCCTAATTGTGGATTGTGCTATTTAATCATGTATATGGTTTCTTGATGTTCCTATTTTTATATCATATTTTTTATGATACTTATTTTAAGCCATAAAGGATAGGTCATCTAGGTGCATCAAGGGAGAATTGCTCTTTATGGGGGTTGGGGTCCTAAGTGGCTACCAGGGTAACCCATAGGAGAGTAGATTAATAAGTGATAACATTAATAATAAAACTTTGGGTTGAGTTTTACACACTGATAAGATAATGTTTTGTGCCCCACTCATAACCTCATGTGCTCGTATAGACAGAGGATGAGATTGGGGAGGCCTATCCGTTTGAAGAGATGTTGGAGCTAGCATGTTGTGCAATACCTTATTTTCATGAAAGGAATGTATAGTACTACATGAGTTCTCCATGGAGGCTAGGGTTTGGAGTTAGGAGAGGCTCGCACTACTAGGGTAACTCATGAGAGGCTATGTTGTGACACTCTCTCCTTATGTATCCTAGTATTTTATTATGTTATTTTTTATGTGGAAGCCTCTAGGAATCTTTTGTTAGTTCTTTGGTTGTTTTTTTGGTAGTCTTTTGGAAGTTATGTGGGTTTTCTTTAGTTGTTACCTCTACTTTCTTATCTTGTGAAGTGGTGGCTTATGTATCTTGGTTATGGTTTATGTTCAGTTATATTATCCCTAGCCTTCTTGTTTTTTGTTTGGGGCCTTGTCTCTATCTCCAGCATGGGGGGTGGACCTCTGTGTTCCACATGGTCTAGTGGTAGAGTTTACCATCCATTAGGGTTTTTGAAGGTCTTGTTCGTGAGCAGCTAGATGGATCTTACCTTGCATTCCAATGATTTTATATTCATATGAGGATTGTTCTACCTTGTAATGTATTTATCATGTTTCTTCTAGAAGTGATGTAAAAGGATATGTAATTGTATACTTGTACTTGTAATTGAAAGGAAATTGTAGTAGGACTGTTTTGATAGAAGTATTTGTAATAACGAATATCTTGTAAGTGATTGTTCTCATGTGGATTATATATATGTTCCTATTATTGTAGGGACATTAGGGAATCCTTAGAGGATTGTAAAGAGACGTTATTAAGTTTTCCACTTAACTTTGTTATGATTTATTTATGTTATGTAAAGAATTTACTTAGTGATGCATTGAGTTAAAATATAGTTCATGTATTATGTTTCCTTTTAAAAAAAATATATTTGCTATGAGTTTTGGTTCATTACTTGTTATTACTCTAGGGTTTTCTGACAAGGCGTTGCAACTTGCTATCAGAGCCCATGTTCATGCATTGGGTACTCTAGATTAATATGGGCCAATTATGTTATATTTGTAGGAATGTGCATTTGAATGCGATGTTTCTTAGAATCAATCCCTCTTTGTTCTCTTTCTTAGTTAGACTCCTTAACCTTGCCTTATATGTGTGTCTTGTTGGTTGTTAGGAAATTTTCTTGCTCAAGGTAGAGGTCAAGGGTGAGGAAATCATCATAGTACTCGACTAAAATATCACTAGTAAGATTCTCCCAAGGTTTAGTAAGAGGAAAAACAACATGATCATCAGAATGACGACAAAGTTGAGCAACATGGTGAGAATCGATAGGGTGGTTTAGAGGGTCCTTAGTTGGTCATTTTGTTGCAAGATCTTCATGTTTGTTTGGAACCTCATCAAAAGATTCCTCAGAAAGAAATCTCTCATCAATCCCAACATTAGTATAGGGAGAGGTTATGTACTACTCCCCATAATAATAATACAACAACTGATAATGATTCCATTCAGGCTAGACATATGAGGGACTTTCTCAGGTCTTGATCACCAAATTTTGATAGCACTGGATTTGAGGCTAAGACTTGGCTTATTGATTTGGATAGGTGTTTTTACATGCATCATTATAGTAGTAACATAGGTTAGATGTGCTATCATACACCTCAGAGGGTTTGCATCTACATTACAGCTCATAGAGGAACAAAAGCTTCATCTCGAACTTGTTTCTGTATCTTAAGAAATATTCTTGGATTTTTTGAGCTTGATTCGTGTATGACCATTGGAGACACATGAGAGAAGATGAGTTCCATTATTTGCATTAGATCTCTATGACTTTAGAGTAGTATTAGTTTCACTTGTATGAGCTCAATCTGTATGCAAATATTCCTAATGACAAAGCCATATTAGTACAACATTTTCTTCGGGGTGTTAATCTCTGCATCAATGGTGAAGTTTGGGGTTTTGAACCTGACTATGGAGGTTGTAGTCAATAAGGCGTAGTTGATAGAGGAGAACCTAGCCTTGTCTCTTAGAGGTTAGTTAGGTGTTTAGGTGGGTAGTGCACCTCCACCAAGTTCTAGTGTGAGAGGTAGTCAATTTTAGGCATTAGGACCTACCGGGAGTTTTTTAGCACCTCTGAAGGGAGGATAGTTTTAGAAGAAGCCAAAGAACATTGTGAAATTTCAACATGCTCATGGTGGAGGTTTTCAGTCATTGAAGGATCGTAATTGGCATTGCAATAAGAATAATTAGCCTATTCAGCCTATTTAGAGTGCACACCAATTCTCTAGCAGAGGGATGTTCAACACTCTAGTGCACCTTCCAGAGGTAGAGGTTTTGGCAGAGAAGGAGGATGTTATTCATGTAGATAGAATGGTCACATTCCAATTAATTATCATCAAAGAACCAATTCTATACCTTGTTAAATACAAGCTATTTTAGAACCAATAGTTGGAGATGTTAATAGATCTCATTGAGAATTTGTAGTGGTTGATAATCGCCAAGATGAGCATAAGGGAATAGTAATCAAGATATTAGGTGTGTTAAGTGGTATTCCCATTTCTGTCTTGTTTGACTCTAGTGTTTTTTTATTATTTTATTTCCCTTTCCCTAGTTGAGAGATGTGGGTTAGTGGCAACAAGACAAGAAGATAAGTGGCAAGTAGAGTTTGTTGAATATCCAAGCAACAGAGATGGGGGGTGAATCAATTGACAAAAAAATATTGTTTTGATCTTAATGCATAGATCTAGAATATTTAAACAAAATTTGGAAATGCATGCAAGAATTAGATCAGACACAATGATGCAGAGAATCATGTAAAACCAACCAACCATCAAGGATCATGCTGATCCAATCATCTGAACAACATTTTAGAGCCATTTCTCATGTAACAACACACCTTATCATTGAATCAATAACAAATATGATAGGTTCCTCAATCTCATCAAAGATACTTACAACCTTTAAATTCCATAAAATCAAACATTAAATAAATAACCTTCAATTAATCACAAAACTTTCACCATATCCATAAAAACTCATACCAATCAATCATGAGTCCATCCAATTCATGCTTCTAATCACCTTCCAAATTTGTCCCAATTGTGATAGTTTTGATACCCTGCATTTTGTTATACACATCTTTCAAAATAGACAATATTTTGAAAATGGCTCCAGTGGAGACATAGATAACTAGTCTTTCTAAAACATATTAAAAAATTGTAAAGATCCAACAGTTCGTTAGAGACTTATGCCCTCTGCACCAAGACCATTTTGACTGTTATAGAAAAAACAAGAAATGTGCATGTACAATCCGCCTAGGGCATCAAATATCTTCCAATATACAAACCCATTTTATATGAAATAAAATTCATCTGAAATCCTCTTGAATATAATCTCACAATAACTAATATTCAGAATTTTCTCATGGTTAAAATTTGGAATATGATCAAACCCTTGCACACACACTTTGTAAATGAGGGTTTACAAACTGTTTTTACAAAAACTAACATAACTCATTCATTACTTCATAAAAAAACACCAAAACAAAGCCAAAAGAAAGTTAACTCATTTCCCTAACTTTTCATAATAATTATACACCATTTATAGGCCTTACATGGCCATACAAGGCCTATAAATAGAGAAGATAACTGTTTTAGGACTGCAAAACAAAGGTTTTTGAATTCCCAATTTCAAACAAAATGTGGGCCTTCTTTCTCTTCAATTTGGATCAACATTACATCATTTAAATAGTGATTCCCATCCTTGGGAACTCTCATAACTACCCTTTAACCAACTTGGAACTCCTTATTTATGCATTTTACATCCTTATTACCCGTATTTGGGTCTTTTAACACATTTTGGAACATTTCAACCTCATGAGGACCTTTTGGACAATTTATGAAAATGGCTTACATAGCCTTACATTATGATTTACAATGACTCAAATAGACCTTATAAGCTCAAAAATTATTGAAATTACTCGTGACATCACTCTTGACCTCATGGAACCTCTTGAAACTAGGTGCTCCTGCACCACACAAGAAACACCAAAATTTACGTGGAAAACCCAAAAAGGGAAAAACAATAGAGAATGGTAATTCTCAATATTTAAACGCTGGCTAAGGTTATTTTTACAAAAGGTGGCTCACTACCAATGTGCTTACTATAGGTGGGCTCACTACCCTAAAAGGCTCACTACTGAAGAAGAAAGAAAGACAAAGAGAATCCACCACAAGAAAACATAGTTTGCACTATTAGGACTACTTTCTAGTAGTAATCCACAACACTATACTCACACAATCACTAGATTCTTTTAATCTCAGATGTCTTCAACACAAAAAGCCATATCCCAAGTCATCAAATCAAACTCCTATATATATTGTCTTTAGAAAACATAATTCTTAATGTCCACTAAGATAGAGATCAAAAATAGGTCTCCACTAAGCATTTCGGTGGTGGTAAGAAATGAGAAGCGGACCATATCGCTCCATTCCTCATCGAACATATCAAAACAATACATACATCACCAAAGCCAGACCTAAAATGCATCTGCACTCTATACAACCTCAATATCTGGTCTAAGGCCTCGAGCTCCAAACCAATCTAATATTTTAGATGAAATACACTGCTCAATCCAATATTGTGTAAACAGGAAAATTTGTTTTGGCAATTTACAACATAGAAGGAGAAATCACCAAATCAATTTTTGCTTTGGGGGCTGAAAGGGATTCCTTTGCATTCAAAAGAGGGAAGGAATCCACTAGATTCAATCATAAATCAAATGAGGACTGTGATAGTCCTATAAAATAACTGCACAAGAATTTTCTTTTTGAGCCTAAATATTGATCATTTTGGTTTTATTGTGTCCTTTGTCAAAGTTCAAGGCCTAGGGTTTAGGGTTTGTGAATATCCGACTATGTATTGTGAAGAAAAAACCCTAACCTTGTTATATTTTGTCATCACCTTTTCCCACTTAGGCTGATGGCTGGTTACCATTGGCAGGGCCATTTTATTTCCTAAACACTAAGTTATGTTCGACCAACCCATCTAATGATTTTTCCTAAGTTGCAAGAAAAATTTCCTTGTAGTACGTCTCATTTTAATATTTGTACCCACACCCATCAAATTTTTGTAAGTCTAAAAATTCTAAGTATTTCCACTGGTGGATAAACACACATTAGATCTAATGGCCCACGCTTCCCTGTGATTGAAAGTGCAGGGAAGATAAAGACCATGACATCATGAGATGATGCCACATGCCTTTGGCAGAGAGGGGCAAGTTGGAAATTTGACTTTTCAAAGACCTCATGTTATTAGTTCTCAGGAGGTAAATACCGGTATAGTGATGGCCCTATCAATTGGCACATGTTTCAAATGGGCAGTGATGTTATGATCTGGGCGAAAAGGTGCTCAATTTTTAATTCACAAAGGTTAGCGGGCATTGTTTTTTAACAGTAAAGTGTGAACATATTTGATGGCCCTCGTATCCCCAAGATCAAAGTTGCAAGAAGGTTATGGACCGCGACATCACAAGATGATGCCACATGTCTCAGGCTGACTAGGAAGACCGATGGTGGGACCACTGATAGCGTTGGGTTAAGATGATATGGCACCGATTTGTCATGAGTTTAATGGGTCCACAAGCATAGATGGAAGGTTCATTTCCATATTGACCATTAATACTCATTTGATTTGCCAGGCTGGGTAGGATCTGCAACTGAGTTTCAAATTCATTTTAAGAGGGATCACTAAAGTTATTGATTTTTGCACACATGGGAAAGATATGATGAGCATAATACAAGCTTGTCAACTTAGGATAGATAGCGACAAGTTTGAATTTTTTAAACACCAACTCATCCCTGAAGGATCTTGTGGAAGGTCTTTGTTGGGTAAAGGATTGATTAGAAAGGTAAGGATGATGTCCTAGAGGTGTGAAAGGATTGGAATAACTTCTGAGTTGGATATGGAGGATTGTGGGTTCCCTGATGAAGTTAGAGATTTCTTGTCGACAGAGATTCTGAAACAGAGGACTGTACACTTAAGGAGGAATAAGATCTGAACAAAATCATTCATGCAAGGTGAACATGTGCAGAAGGCAGTGGATTGATGGCCTAGAGATGATAGTGACTTGGTTTGTAGGCATGATTGCTGGAATCCATAGCTAGCATGATGGGCAGAAAATATCGGGATGATTATTCTTCACATGAATAAGAATCACCATTTTGAGTTGAATTTTGATTATAAATTTAGTAGGATGGTGATAAATGGGTAGAAAAGGATAAAAACTTCTTCATTTTCTGAGAGCGGTTTTTCATCAGTAAATAAGATAGTGTTTGAATAGGATTATGTATGGAGTCATTGCATACTTTTTGACATTGGATGGATATTTTTTTCTAGTATAAGGTTTCTCATTGTCAAAGGGGTTGTGAAAGTGTGGAGGATTGTTAGAGGGGGTGTGAAAGACTTTTCTTATCAGAAAAAGCCACCCATGACATGTTCTTTGTTCTTACTCTACCAATTGTTGGTAGAGTGTTTGAGGAAGGAGCTCACAGGGAAGTGAAAGAAGGATTTGTTCGAGTAAGTAGTGGAAGCCAATCATCTCTGCAATGACATCGAAGCTCCAATGCCTTCTGAACATATTATGTTTACCCTCAAGCTCCTCTTTCCACTTCCTCTGATCTGGGGCATAAAGGTTGGAGATCTTCCTCTAGTTTGGGGGCAATTTTACTTCTTGCTGGGATCTAGTTTCCTTTTCAAGAAGGGAAATGTTGTGTAGAATAGACCGAGAATCTTTGGGTCCATCTGAAGGTGTCAGGGTGGTATCAGCATGGCTCAAGTATTTTTGTTTCTACCAATAATCAGTTGAAGCTTTTGGTTCCACCTCATCATGGGTACCAGCATATGGATAAAGGAATATTTAATAACAGAATTTTGTACAGTCTCTTTGGCTTAATTTTTTGGTGACATGTGTCCTTAGGCCTGTAGCTTGTTGCTTCATTGTTCTCTATAAAAGGGAAATCAAGGCCATAAGAAAAGGTTCCAAAATATCTGAAGAGGGTCTCTTTAGGTAGGTCCTGTCTATAGGATTAGGTTCCAGTAGTTTTGGGAAGTCATGGGAAAATAGGAGGAATTGTAATGTCATTTTGCAGAGAAAAAAGTATGAAATAGTTACTAGTTTCATATTTCAAGTGGGTTATTTTGTAAATGAAATGTTGTCTATTGCCTAATAGAAGATAGCTTATGAGATTAATACAGATACATTTTCAAATCTTTACTCTCCTATGTGTGACTTTATTCTCTTTTGAGTTAATGGAATCAAGGGTTTCATTTACTTATTGTATTGTCAGGATGTATGTAATTTTCTATTCTATGCTTAAATCCAAGAGGTTAATTAAAACGCTTGAATGAAGTTACAGAGAGATAATGCTTGTACTAGGATTTGATAAGTAGTTCAGGTAAGAAACTGCAGATAGAATGATATTGTAAGGCATTACTGTTTATGATTAAATGAATTATTAGATAATTTTCTATCAAATTTCAATAATATTTCAGAGACTTTGTAGGCCAACGGATAAGGCACTGGTATTTGCTAGTAGATGTCATTAGGTTTTCAGTTTCTTGACTATTTTATTTGTGACTTGTCATAAATCTTTTAAGTATCAGAACATCATTGCTAAGCTTTTATGTATTTTTGAGTTGTCCCTCCCATCTCATTCTCTAGTTAGGTTGAGGAGCACTGAAGGATTTTCCATCCTTGAGTATTCTCCCTTTCTGTCAAGCTCTTTTATGAGATAATCTTCTTTGTTTCAATGAATTCGTGAGTGTGGTGTAGAGGTCAAGAAGTTCACTAAATGGATTACTCTCCCGGGTCTTGCAGAGCCCAAAGTGTAGAAGGATTTGCAAAAAATACTTGCCATAGGTGGTCCAAGCCTGAAGGATATTGACAGTTGGAAGTAGCTTTCCATAGGTATTCGAAGGAATCAGCTTGGTCCCTATCTTGTAGCAGTGTAAACCCATTTTTGGGAACCAATAAAAATGGCAACTCTGCTTGGAAATTTTGTATAGAGTTTTCCATGTCTTCCTCTGATTTAATGGTTGAGATTTTTTTCCTACATCATAGGACCCAAATATTTGCCTCGTAGAGTGAAAAGTTTCTTAATCTGTCCCTTGTCGGTTTGTGTTAATTCTCATAAATCTTGCCAGAAAATCTGTTGTAAGTCATCTTTCAATGTAAATTTTATCTAGATCTTTCCATTTTTTAAAGTATTACATAATACCTCATTAGTTGTGAGTGGCGACTCTAAGATCTCTACACTAGTGTGCATTGTTTGAAGAAGAAAAAAGAAGAACCAAAGAATTTGTAGTAGAGATGTAGCAGATTTGAGCTCTTATGATGAAGTACCCTGACAAGTTGAGGATATAATCCATATGATGCCATATGATAATAAGGAGGTGTTGCAGTGTTGTTTAGAAACAAATCTGACCTGTGAAGAAATTCTAGCTGTTTGAATGTTTGCCCTTCACAAGGAGGTGGCGACTCTGTCAGAGATCAATGTTAAAGATTTGAAGAATTGAGGGTGATTTTTTGAATCCCTAGTTAAAGAAGGTAGCAGCAGCTTCAACATTTCTAGGTATTTTGATTTTCATGAGTCAAGTATACTTTCGGGAAAATTATGTGTAAAAATGTTCCCTAGTAAGTGAGTAAAGAACTAAGGAAGGGAATGGTAGTGATTATTTTACATACTTCTATGACACAATTTTCACATTTTGTATTAAGTTAGATGAAGTATGTTTTGAGCTATGCATTGTAATAGTTTAAGAATATGATAAAGGAAAGAAATAGGGAAATGAATGAAAATATGTATTATGTGCCTGTACTTCCCTATGAAATGTCAAATGTAAATGTGCAACCTCTGTCAAATCACAATATATCTTTCTTTATGGAATGATATAAGCCATTAAGTTTTAATGGTATCCAAGGTTTCCCAAACCTTGTTCTTATTAAGGTTAGGGAACATCTACCAAAATTCAATGGGAAAGGATCAAAATCAGCACATCAACATCTACAGGAGTTTACTGAATTAATGGGAGATTTTGAGATAAGTCAAGAAGATGTCTTCATGAAGCTTTTTGTTCAACCTTTGAAGGAAAATTACAGGGATTGGTTTTCTTATCTACCTGCATGTTATGTCTCTTCATAGGATGAACTAAAGGTAGCATTCATGAAACAATTTGCCGAGAGAATTAGTCCAAGTTCAATTATGAAAAGATTCATGGGTATTCAAAAGGAAGAGGATAAGCTAGTTCTTGTTTTCAACCTTAGATTTGCTAGAACATTGGATGACATTCCTAGCCGTTATAGGCCAAATGATGTAGTATGTTTAGTTGTTTACTTGGCTGCACTTGATGAAGAATAGAGTTATTTGTTGAGAGACAAAGATCCCAAAACCTTGCATCGGGCTTATAGGATAGCAATGTACATTGGGAACAACTTGAAGTATGGAATCCGTAAGCGTTATCTATCTACAAGGGTATGCTATCCCAAGATATTAGATGTTGAAGAGAGGTATGAGTCAAAAGATAAAGATCAATTTCAAAGCATTTACATCCCTATTGATCACATTAACCCTATTATAACAAATGTTGTGAACAAAAGTATGAGTGAAGAGAAGTTGTCCCAGACAGTGGTTATTCATCATACTATTGAAAATAAGGTTGATGAGGAATTATGTGACATAATTGATACAAAAATGGTGATCATGTCAGTCACTTCACCAAATGACAACAACAGTAGTTGTTCCAGGAAGGAGATCCCACAAGGGATTCATCTACAGTTTTGTGTTTCAAGTAAATCCAAAAGTAAGTATGAATAATTGGAAAGTTGTATGTTTGATGAAAATGCAAGTGTGAAGGATTTTAATGATATGAATTTAGTCTCTTGGAAATTAGTTATATATGATAACAAAAATTCAGATGATGAGATGCCACCATTTTTGGTTGATAATGTTTGTAAGATGGAAATTTTCATGGTGTGTTTAAATGATGAAAGCATGTTGTAGCTTGTGTCTATGCCACATGAATTCATCCAGAGTAATGTATGTGAAGAGTGGGTTGAGGTGTGTGTCCTTGAGAATAATGTTTTGAATAGTTACAAACCAATTGTTGCATTACAAATAGTTGTGCATGAAAGGACTCAAAAGTTAATGAATAATAAGGAAATTACATCAAACAAATATATGGATCAGCCATATAGGGTATCTCTTTGTGCAAGGAGTCTGATTCATATGAAAAATTGGGGAATGAAGAAGATGAAATAGGTTATGCTGAAACCTGCTATCCTGATGATTTTGAGGATTTCTTTAAATCTGATTTAGAAATATTTGTGATTAATGAGAGTGGGTTGTCTTTTGATGTTACAAATGTTGACATTGAATATGAGAGTGTGGAGTTCATTGATATTGACCAAGGCTATGAAATGGATGAAGAAGATTGTTGCCTTGTTGCTCCACATGACATTTTGAAACCAGAATTGGAACGTTTTACAGTGCATGAGGATAGTTTTGTTGAGAAGGTGAATGATGATGTTTCTTCATCTGATTGTACAAAATATTGATCAAGAACTAGTGACTATGTCAATGGGAGACAAAAGTGAATTAGAATAGTTTGCAAATATTGACTATTCAGATATAGATGTTTGTAAACCAATTGTTATGCTGGATGGACCAACATATAATAGCATTTCCTTTGATATTTGTAATGAATTTGTATTATATTTACAAGAATACTTCAATAATCAATATGTTATGGAGATTCACACAGATACAGAGACAAACTTTCATGATGTCGGTTGCAAAATAGAGTATGAAGTGTTTCACTTCCCTTTTCAACTTGATGGGGCTATCATGAAACTTGTTGAATGTTGTTATCAATGTATTTTTATTTCAAACATTGAGCATGGGTCTTGTTTATTTCAAGCAATGCCTGGTGATAAGGTTGAGACTAGTGGAGGGTGCACTGAGTTAAAAGGTTTTTATGACATGCTGAGGGATGAACAGCTGTATGACAGTGGTGTCTCTAGATTGTTCAAGATGCAATGCGATCATAATTATATTTTTGATCGAGGGAAACATTGGTTGATTTTGAAAGATGGCATTGGGCCATCACATGTGGTTTGACCTTCAAGCCACAAACAATTTGGGGTAGAGTAATATTTTCTGACTCTATGCCCAATGGAATAATCATCAGTTACCCCTTGAATTTCCTATTCATGGATAATTTTTGAGGCTTTACTTTTCTTTAAAAAGTTGTTATCCATGAGAATTAGTTAGGTTTCTTTGGTAGTGTAGTTTCTTTCTATTGAAGTTGCTCTATCTAGGTAACTTCTTTTTGGGTCTTCTCTACAAGTGTTCTGCTTCACCAAAGATTCTGGTTTCTCACCTCATTTTTGTGAAATGAACATCCCCAACTAGAGCCAATGATAGTTCTTAAAAATAACTACACAAGAATTTTTATTTTTGAGCCTAAATATTGATCATTCTGGTTTTATTGTGTCCTCTATCAAAGTTCAAGGTCTAGGGTTTAGGGTTTGTGAATATCCAACTATTTCTTATGAAGAAAAACCCTAACCTTATTATATTTTATCATTACCTTTTCCCACTTAGGCTGAGGGTTGGTTACCATTGGCAGGGCCATTTTATTTCCTAAACGCTAAGTTATGTTTGACCAGCCCATCTACTAATTTTTCCTAAGTCGCACGAAAAAATTTCCCTATAGTCAGTCTCATTTTAATATTTGTGCCCGCACCCATCAAATTTTCCTAAGTCTAAAAATTCTAAGTATTTCAGCTCGTGGATAAAAGCAAGTTAGATTTAATGGCCCACGCTTCCTCATGATCGAAAGTGCAGGGAAGATAAAGACTGTGGCATCATGAGATGATGCCACATTCCTTTGACAGAGAGGGGCAAGCTGGAGATTTGACTTTTCAAAGACCTCATGTTACTAGTTCTCAGGAGGTAAAGACTGATTTACAAATGGCCCTATCAATTGAAACATGTTTCAAATGGACAGTGATGCTATGATCTAGGCAAAAAGGTGCTCAATTTTTAATTCACAAAGGTTAGCAGACATTGTTTTTGAATGGTAAAGTGCAAATATATCTGATGGCCCTTGTATCCTCGAGATAAAAGTTGCAAGAAAGTTATGGACCACGACATCATGAGATGATTCCACGTGTCCTGAGCTGACTAGGAAGACTGACGGTGGGGTCGCTGATAGCGTTGGGTTAAGAGATGATATGCCACTGATTTGTCACGAGTTTAATGGGTCCACAAGAACCGATGGAAGGTCAATTTTCATATTGACCATTAATAATCATTTTATTTGCCAAGCTGGGCAGGATCTGCAGCTGAGTTTCAAATTGATTTTAAGAGGGGTCACTAAAGTAATTGATTGTTGCCTGCATGGAAAAGATAGGATGAGCAGAATACAGGCTTGTCGACTTAGGATAGATAGCGACAAGTTTGAAGTTTTTAAATGCCGACTCATCCCTGAAGGAGCTTGTGGAAGGTCTTTGTTGGGTAAAGGACTGGTTAGACAAGTAAGGATGATGTCCCAGTGTTGTGAAAGGATTGGAATAACTTCTGAGTTGGATATGGAGGATTGTGGGTTCCCTGATGAAGTCAGAGATTTCTTATCGATAAAGATTATGAAGAAAAAGACTGTACACTCAAGGAGGAATAAGATCAGAAAAAAATCATTCACGTAAGGTGAACATATGCAAGAGGCAGTGGATTGATGGCCTAGAGATGAAACTGTCCTGGCTTGTAGGCATGATTGTTGAAATCCATAGCTGGTACGATGAGCAGAAAATATTGGGTGATGATTCTTCACATCAATAAGCACCACCATTTTGAGTTGAATTTCAATTATAAATTTATTAGGATGGTGATAAATGGGTAGAAAAGGATACAAACTTCTTCATTTTCTGAGAATGTTTTTTTATTAGTAAAGAAGATGGTGTTTGAACAGAATTACGCATAGATTCATTGCATATTTTTTGACATTGGATAGATTTTTTTTCTCTGGTATGAGGTTGCTCATTCTCAGAGGGGTTGTGAAAGTTTGGAGGATTGTCAGAGGGGGTGTGAAAGCCTTTTCTTATCAGAAAAAGCCACCCATGACATATTCTTTGTTCTTATTCTGCCAATTGTTGGTAGAGTGTTTGAGGAAGGAGCTCACAAGGAACCGAAACAAGGATTTGTTCGAGTAGGGAGTGGAAGTCAGTCATCTCTACAATGACATGGAAGTTGTAATGCCTTCTCAACATATTATGTTTACCCTCAAGCTCCTCTTTCCACTTCCTCTGATTTGAGGCATAAAGGTTGGAGATCTTCCTTTAGTTTGGGGGATATTTTACTTCTTGCTAGGATTTGGTTTCCTTTTCAAGAAGGGAAACTCTGTGTAGAACAAACTGAGCATCTTAGGGTCCATCTGAAGGTGTAAGGGTGATATCAGCATGACTCAAGTATTTTTATTTCTACTGATAATCAGTTGAATATTTTGGTTCCACCTCATCACGAGTACCAGCATATGGATAAAGGAATATTTTTTAATAAATTGTGTACAACCTCTTTGGCTTAATTTTTTGGTGATATGTATCCTTAGGCCTGTAGCTTGTTGTTCCCTTGTTCTCTACGAAAGGGAAATCAAGACCATAAGAAAAGGTTCCAAAATCTCTGGAGAGGGTCTCTTTAGGTAGGTCCGATCTATAGGATTAGGTTCCAATATATTGGGGAGGTCATGGGAAAATAGGAGGAACTTTAATGTCATTTTGGAAAGCAAAATTGTATGAAATAGTTACTAGTTTCATATTTCAAGTAGGCTATTTTGTAAATGAAATGTTGTCTATTGCCTGATAGAAGATAGCTTATGAGATTAATATAGATACATTTTCAAATCTTTACTCTCCTGTGTGTGACTTTATTCTCTTTTGAGTTAATGGAATCAAGGGTTTCATTTACTTATTGCATTGTTATGATATATGTAATTTTTTATTCTATGCTTTAATCCAAGGGGTTAATTAAAATGCTTGAATGAAGTTACAGAAAGAAAATACTTGTACTAGGATTTGATACATAGTTCGGGTAAGAAATTGCAGATAGAATGATATTGTAATGCATTACCGTTTAAGATTAAATCAACTATTAGATAAGTTTCTATCAAATTTTAGTAATATTTCAGAGACTCTGTAGCCTAATGGATAAGGCACTGGTATTTGCTAGAAGATGTCATTAGGTATTCAGTTTCTTGTCTATCTTATTTGTGACTTGTCATAAATATTTTAAGTATCAAAACATCATTGCTAAGCTTTTATGTATTTCTAAGTTGTCTCGACCATTTCATGCTCCATTTAGGTCGAGGATCACTGAAGGATTTTCCATGCTTGCGCATTCTCCCTTTCTGTCAAGCCCTTTTATGAGATAATCTGCTTTGTTTCAAAGAATTCCTGAGTGTGGTGCAGAGTTCAGGAAGTTCACTGAAGGGATTACCCTCCCAGGTCTTGTAGAACCCAAAGTGTAGAAGGATTTGCAGAAAATCCTTGTTGCAGTTGGTCCAAGCCTGAAGGATATTGACAGTTGGAAGTGGCTTTCCATAGGTATTCAAAGGAATCAGCTTGGTCTCTGCCTTGTAGCAGTATAAACCCATTTTTGGGAACCAACTGACTGAATGCTAGGTGGGTCGATTTATTATGATGTGTTTTTCCCTCTTTTGTAAGTTGAAATGTTGATTTGGGGTAAAGTACTGAAATTGAAGAAAATAATGAGCTACAGGTTTGGGATTTTTTCGTCCACCTGGATCTGAGCAATATAAGTTTATTTAGATCTTCACTACAAAAATACCTTGAAAAAGTAGGGACTATGGCACTGCCTCTTGGTCCTCTGAATTTTTCACCCATCAAAAAGGGTTCTTTCCATCTTTGCAAATAAATCTTAATCTAAGAAGAATAGTTGCACCCCTGTTTCTTGCACACAGAAAAAAGGGGAAAAAGGCTGGGAATAGGGGCTTGCGTAAGTCAAAACCCAGTTGAGGAATCAACCTTGAATGAAATATTTCAAATGTTTGAAAGAAATAATGGAAATGTATAACTCAGATTTGCAATGGGTGATGATGATGCTTTACTTCTTGAATGCAATCACATATGTTGTATGAAATAGCATTAACATGGCAAAACCCTAATCACACACACATGCTCATAATTGAATGATGTAATGTTGCTCCACAATGGATAGATGAATAATATATAGTCTTGAAGACCTCTAGAGATGCTTGATGATGAATTCTTGAACTCTTTATTGCTTGAATGTAGTCTCCTTGACTTATCATATTATGAATATCCTATCAAAATTAGAGGGGAAGACCTCCTTATATACTTTCTTGTTGTCAAACATATTAATTTTCTGACAAAAGCTAACACGAAGAATAAATTCCTGCTCAAATTTGAGAAGGGGCCTAGGGCCCAAATTAGTTCCCAATTACGGAGGACCAAGGTGTGGTGCCTTGGTCCTAGTGAGGACCAGGATGCCACACCCTAGTCCTACCACAAATTAGGCTAGGGTCAAGGGGTTCCAGCAAGGCAAAATATGAAAATATGATGTTTATTGCATGGAAGAGGCATAAATAGGTCCAGATCAAGCGTGAGGATGAGAACACTAAGGTGAGGACCCCAAATACAGTCAAAATTGCAAAGCGTGCAATTTTAGGATGCTACAATTAGTAAGTCGGTATTCTCTTATGAAAGTTGAGAGGCTATCTTTAACACATTATTTAATAAATTACACCATAGAGGTTGATGAATTTAGTAGAAGTATCTCCCCTTAAAAAGTCTAGGAAGTTATCAATTACTATTGCTCTAAATAATAACTTAGATTATTGTGGTTATCCTATTTATTTTTCTTGCTACCCATTTTTATGAACCCATTT
Organism: Cryptomeria japonica; assembly: GCF_030272615.1. Lineage (NCBI taxonomy): Eukaryota > Viridiplantae > Streptophyta > Pinopsida > Cupressales > Cupressaceae > Cryptomeria > Cryptomeria japonica. The sequence goes on along the minus strand of NC_081414.1, from coordinate 553,322,223 downwards.
GAAAATGAAAGAGATAGCTAGCTGCGTGAAATATGTTCTATGTACATATCATATTCAACATGTTAACCATTCTATCAAATCTAAACTATGATGGGTGAGAGGAGTAGAGGAGTGGGAAACCAAGGATTTCAAACTAAGTGTGATGATGGAGATGCAGAGGTAGATGATGATGGAGATCCATTGGAGTTGGGTTTGTGTTTGCATGTATCTTCTTGGCCACAAGTCTTTCATGTCTTGTGGTGCAAGTTTTTGGCCTCTCTTATCCCTAGTGTTGCAGTCTTCAAGAGGTTGTTTGGATGCACATGCACTTTCTGGCTGATTGCATTGGTTGGGTTGGGCATGAGGGAAACTTATTCTCCTTCCTTGTTCTTGAGACCTTCTCATCTAGGAGAGCCTTTCGGTGGTCTACCATTTCTAGGTATTTGTTTTATTTCTCTAATGGCCCTATTGCCTATATTTTCTATGTGGTTTGTGATGGGTGCATGAGGTGCTTTTGGTGGTGTCCCTCCTACTATGGGTTTGATCTATTGTCTATGTACCATTATAGATTTTTGGCCATTCAATTTTTCATGGTTGAGACCTCCTCTTTGGGTACATTTGTGCTTGTGGTTCTTGTTGCGGGGATGGCCTGTATTTGGTCTTAGGCCTATTTTGAGGTGTTGAATGTGGTCTCTACTTAGATGTCCTTAAGTTGTGAACCCTTGATGGTTTTGGTTGTGGAGTGTATGCCTATCCCTTATTCCTCTTTGATGTTGATGAAATGGCTTTGATTTTGGGCAGACAACTGAGAGGGGGGGTGAATCAATTGTCTCACAAACTCACACAAATGAAACTTATTCTCAGATTTGATATTAAGCACGACAAAATAAATCAACAACAAATAAAAAACACACATAAAACCAATATTTTTGACATGGAAAACCCAGTCAAGGGAAAAGCCATGGTGGGAACCTACCCACAATATGATAATACTCTATTAGAAGTATATGAAATATTACAATGGGGAGTGCACATGCATTCAGGCACATTGGCTAGAGCTCACTGCTCAAAAACAAGAAAGATCTACAACCCAAGGAAGACTCATTGTCCTAGAAACAAATTCGGATCACATCCGAAAGATCATTAACTGATAAGATAGCATCTCCTAATTCCTAGTTATAGTTACGGTTAAGCACAAATGAACTTCTTCTTCTCACACTTTTCTCTACCTCTGAAATATGAATACATTATTCACACATACACTCATCGACGACTCTATTAATTATAAAGATATTGCATTTATTTATAGATGACATCAACCTTGAAAGGATAAACAAGGTTGGCTCAAAAATCATCACCTAATTATAAAAATACAACCACACATGGCACAATATCATATATGGACCAAAAAATGTCAGCTAAGATATAGCAGGAACCCAAATCACATGCTTTGAACATGAAACACCTCCAAGAATTATGCATCAAATGTTTGCAACATGCTACAAGCATCTAGTCAGTCAAAACCATGAAGAACACCAGTGGACTGAAGAAAGACATCAATTATGAGCACAATGATCAATGAGGACCACCAACACAAAAGGAAGACAATCCAGAAACATCCACAAGCATCATGAATTACCACCACAACATCTACACCAACTCAAATTACTGCAATGGCTATCAACCTAGAAAATTAACTTGTAGAGCTCCAAACCATGAACCAACTAAATTGAAGACACACATCAATGTCCCAAACACTTCTCCAGATCCGTAGATCAAGGTATTACAATGCAGATCAAAATTTTGACCACTGACATCATTGAACAACTGAGAAACCAACCATAACATAGATATCCATGTCTCACTCGAATCTTCATGTGGACCTCTAAAATTTATAATGAATCATCTATACACAATCCTCTACAAACCCTTTAATTTGCAAACTCTGGTCATCATCATGTTGAACAAATCAACTAAATGAAATTCACAACAACACTATCATAGACAGAGATATGTTAACATCAATGACAACATATCTCTTACATATCTGCTAAGCACATATTTATAGCATATTAAAAACAATATCCAACAATCTCCCCCTTCGGCATTGATGGCAACATATGATATAAAAAACAATCAATGTCAAAGAAATCAATAGCTCTCTCATATTACTCTCTCCCCCTTAGATTACTACATAGTTTTTTACATGAATCTCTCCCCCTTTGACATCAATGGAAAAGGCACATATTTGTACCATAAAAATTAAAAATAACTCACAAAACTTAATACTGAATACTCCCCCTGAGTAGAAGCCTCACTTATCAATCCAAATCACAAGATATGACTATGAAATGTACCAAACTATTGCATACTAATGCACATTAGTTCTGATTGGGAGGGGTAATCAACCCTAGCTTCCCTCTGAGATACTCAAAGGTATATTTAGGAAAAGGCTTCATGAAAATGTCTACAATCTATTCCTTTGTAGGCACATACTCCAATCCAACTTCCTTCTCATTTACCTTGTCTCTCAAAAAGTGAAACTTGATAGATATATGCTTAGTCTCAGAATGCAGCACCAGATTCCTAGAAATGTTAATTGCACTTGAATTGTCATAGTAGATAGCATTAGGCTCATCATACACTACTCTGATATCTTTCAACATCTTCTTCATCCACACAACCTAAGTACAATTGTTAGCAGCAACAATATATTTTGCCTCTGCAATTGATAAAGAAATTGAATTCTACTTTTTACTCAACCAAGAAACCAACTTTTTTCCTAAGAAAAATGCACCACCACAAGTACTCTTCTAGTCATCCACATCTCCTACCCAATCAACATCAATAAAAGAACTCAAAGTAAAGTCATCATCCTTAGGATACCATAAACCAAAATCAATAGTTCCTTTCAAATATCTAAAAAATCTTTTAACAACTACAACATGAGATTGCTTAGGATCAACTTGAAATCTAGCAACAAGACAAACAACATTCATGATATCTGGTCTAGTCTGAGTCAAATAAAGTAATCCACCAATCATTAATATGCATCTGGTCTAATTTCTTTAGGGGAATCATCATCCTTAGTCAGCTTACATCTGGTCACCATAGGAGTACCAATTGGCTTTGTATCTTCTAGACCAAATTTCTTCAACAACTATTTCACATACTTTGAGTGTGATATAAAAATCCCTTTATCTAACTAAGTAATTTGCAATCCCAAAAAGAATTTCATCTCTCCAATCATAGACATCTCAAATTCACTTTGCATCTCAATCCCAAAAAGAATTTCATCTCTCCAATCATAGACATCTCAAATTCACTTTGCAAAGTCTTTGAACAAACCATTGTTTCCTCCAAAAATAATATCATCAACAAAACTTTAACAATCAAAATGTTATCATGATCAATTTTTAAATACAAATTACTATCAGTAGTACCTTTGTTGAATCCTAACTTCAATAGATACTTATCCAATATGGCATACCATTCTCTTGGAACCTGCTTCAATCCATACAATTCTTTCTTCAACCAGCACACCATATCTCCTTGATCAATCAATAAAAATCCATCTGGTTGCTCTGTGTATATCTCTTCTTCTAATTCACCATTAAGGAATGTTGACTTGATATCCATCTAATAGACTTTGAAATCTTTGTAAGCAGCATAACTAAGAAATAATCTAACAACTTCAATCCTTACCACCAGAGCAAAAGTCTCCTAAAAATAAATTCCTTCCATTTGATAATATCCTTTACAAACAAGTCTTGCTTTGTTTCTAACAAATTCACTTTTCTCATTCAATTTATTCATGAAGACCCTAGTTACATTTGTGTTCTTAGGTTTGGGAACAAGAATCCATGTATTTTTCTTTTCAATTTGATTCAATTCTTCTTCAATCACTTTTACCAATGTTCATCTTTACATGCTTCACTTACATCTTTAGGTTCAATCTTAGAAATCAAATAATACTCAACTTGATCTTCTCCAATTCTTCTCCTAGTTTAAACACCTTTATTTCTATCTCCTATAATCTGATTTTCAGAATGATTCAATCTTACATACTTGGGAGTCTTAGGATTTAATTGATTTTTTAGACTCTTGATGTTTTTCTTAGGCACTTGCACTAGTTCCTTCACCTTGATTCACTAGATTCACCGGAACAATCTGAACTTGATTCTGGGTTTGCAATTGCTTTCCTTTATTTGCACTGTCACTCTGGTCATCTGAATCATATCTAGAAGATTTGTACTAACTCTCATTTTCTTCATCAACCCTGACATTAGCACTCTCAACTACCTTTCTCAATCTCTTATTATAACACCGGTAGGCCTTTCTTTTAGTAGAATACCCAAGAAATATTCCTTCATCACATTTAGCATCAAACTTCCCTAAATATTCATCTCTTTTGATATAACATTTACTTCCAAAAATTGTTAAATATTTAATAGTAGGAGCATGACCAAACCATAATTCATAAGTAGTCTTACCAGTATCGCCTTTGATATGCACCCAATTAAGAGTGTAAACAATAGTACTCACAACTTCTCTCCAATAAACATGCATAACATTTCCTTCAATCATCATTGTCCTTGCAACTTCTTGAATAGTTTTGTTCTTCCTTTTCACTACTCCATTTTGTTGAGGGGATCTTGGAGTAGACAATTGTATTCCTATCTCATGCTCTTCAGAGAATGCATTAAACTCATTAGAAATGAATTCTCCACCTCTATCAGATTTCAAATACTTCAGCTTCAGACTTGTCTCAGTTTCTACCATAGCTTTGAAAATCTTGAATTTTTCTAAAGCTTCAAATTTCTCCCTTAAGAAAGTAACCCACATCATCCTTGAATAATCATCAATCAACAACATGAAATATTTGTCTCCTTGCAATCTTCTAACTCTAGAAGGTCCACACAAATCAGTATGCACAAGATCCATAAATCCATTTGAAAAATGATTCTTACTCTTGAAGGAAATTCTTGTGTGTTTCCTTAACTGGCATTCCTTGCATACAGGGTTAGTAGGTTTCATCAACTTGGGAAGATCTCTCATGGCTTGAGTAGAACTTATCTTAATAATGTTATCAAAATTCACATGACACGTCCTTCTATGCCATAACTAACTTTCATCAATCTAAGCAATCAAACATCTTTAACTAGCGCTATTTAAGTGAAAGATATTACCTTTAGTCTTTGTACCTAATGCAATCTCAATTCCGGAGCTACCCAAGATTCTATATTTGCCATTCTTAAACTGAAGATCATATCCTTTGTCAATCATCTATCCAACACTCAAAAGATTATGCTTTAGGCCTTTTACATACAAGACATAATCAGTATTGTGCTTACCATCAAGAGAAATAGAACCTCTACCATAGATTACACCAGCTTTGTCATCACCAAATCTTACAATTCCACCTTCACACTTCTCCAAGCTCACAAAATTACTCTTATCACTTGTCGTATGATGAGAGCATCTGCTATCAATCACCCACTCATCTTTCTCTTCAACTTGTCTAGCCAAATCTCTTTCCTCATTCATGCAACTAGCAGAATTAGTAGGTATTGGATCATCTTCCTTGATAGCAATAAACACCCATTCATGATCACTTGTATTTCCTTTATCTGATTCATCATCTGACACACATTTATCAGCAACATAATAACATCTCTTCTAAAATTTAGGCTTGTAGGGTTTTTAGGAACTCTTTCTAGACACCTTGAGGCAAAATATCCTGTCTTATTGCAAGAAAATATTTAAGAGGCAATTTTCCTTCATAATTACTAGCTCTTTTAGGTAATTTCTTGGCAGTCAATGCTTCAATCTCCTCAATCTCTCGCTCTTCTTCTTTCATCTCTTTCATCTCTTTCTCATATCTTGACATCCTCCTTGAATAAATTTCTCCTAGATCATATCTTTGCCTATCCTTCCCAAAAATAGTGGCTTTGAATGCAGATTCAGCCTTAGGAAGGGAATCACCAAACTCACTCAATTCAAAAGTTGATAGCTTATCAATAAACATGTCTCTAGTTACATCAGTCATTCTCCGAATCTCCTCAATAGAAGCAACTTTATGTTTGTGGGATGCAGGTAAGGATCTGAGCACCTTAGCAACAATATTTGATTCTTCTAACTTTTCACTGACACATCTGATATTGCACACTAATTATTCACCTTTTCATAAAAGAAGTGATGTTCTCATCTTTTCCCATACTCAACATCTCATACTTTCCTTTCAGGCTCTAAAATTTAGCAATCTTTACATAACTATCTCCTTTATACAGGGTTTCCAACTTCTTCCAGATCTTATGAGTAGTCTATAATTCCACAACATTTTTCATTTCAAAATTAGTCAGATCACTGAACAATTCTTCCTTAGCCCTAATATTGCATTCAACTTCCTTTATCTCATCTAGAGTTGAAGGTCCATTTGCAAGAACATTATACTTGTTCTTTGTGATAGTCCGATAAGATTTACCAATGCATCTCAGATGACACTCTATGTAGCTCTTCCCAAGTGAGTAGTTAGTTCCACCAAATCTCGAACTCTCCTCCTTGTAAGTCACCATCCCAAATCACCTCAAGTAGTCAAGCTTCTCTGAAGGAACCTGCTTTGATACCAACTGATGAAATGAATTTGATTTTGGTCAAACAACTGAGAGGGGGGGTGAATCTGTTGTCTCAAAAACTCACACAAATTAAACTTATTCTCAGATTTGATTATTAAACATGAAAGCATGAATCAACAACACATCAAGAACACATGTAACAACAATATTTTTGATGTGGAAAACCTGGTCAAGGGAAAAACCATGGTGGGAACCTACCCACAATATGATGATACTTTGTTAGAAGTATATGAAATATTACAATGGAGAATGCACATGCATTAAGGCACACTGCCTAGATCTCACTGCTCAAAAACAAGAAAGGGCTACAACCCAAGGAAGACTCAATGTCCTACAAACACATTCAAATCACATCCAAAAGATCATGAACTAATAAGATAACATCTCCTAATACCTAGTTATAGTTTCAGTTAAGCATAAATCAACTTCATCTTCTCACAATCTTCTTTGCCTCCAAAAGATCAATACATTATTCACACACACTCATCCATGACACTATTAATTACAAAGATATTACATTTATTTATACATGACATCAACCTTGAAAGGATCAACCCTCATCACCTAATTATAAAAAATACAACCACACATGCTATAATATCATATGCGGCCAAGCAATGTCGGCTAAGATATAGAATATACCCAAATCACATGCCTTGAACATGAAACACCTCCAAGAATTATGCATCAAACATCCGCAAGACGCTACAAGAATCTAGTCAGCCAAAACCATGAAGAACACCACTAGACCAAAGAAAAACATCAATTATGAGCATGATGATCAATGTAGACCACCAAAAAAAAAGGAACACGATCTAGAAACATCCACAAGCATCATTAATTACCACCACAACATCTGCACCAACTCAAATTACTAGAATCATCAACATCGTCATACTGAACTTCAAGAACATTAACTGTAATGACTGTCTACCTTGGAAAATTAACTTGTAAAGCTCCAAACCATAAAGAAACTGAATTGAAGACACACATCAATGTCCCAAATAGTTCTCTAGATTTGTAGATCAAGGTATTACAATGCGGAGCAATGAAGATCAAAATACTGAACACTGACATCACTCAACAACTGAGAAACCAGCCACAACAAAGATATCCATAACTCACTCAAATCTTCATGTGAACCTCTAAAAATTATACTAAATCATCTATACACAATCTTCTACAAACCCTTTAATCTGCAAACTCTAATCATCATCATCCTAAATAAACAAATTGGCTGAACTTCACAGCAACATTGTCACAGACAGAGAAATATGTTGACATCAATGATGACACATCTCTCAGATATCTTTCAAGCACATATTTTCAGCATATTAACAATAATATCCATCAGATATTTCTTTGGTTGCAATTTTTGGGCTTTCCCTTGTCCATGTGCCTAGTTGTCTAGGCTTCAAAGGTCTTTTTTCCCTTTGTGGATGGGTCTTTTACAGCTGTGTAGATGGATTTGGGGCATTGTGTTGTTTGGTGTGAGGGGTTTATTCTTCCTTGTTAATTATATTATCCTCTTTTCTATGATTCTAATGGTGGTGCTTGTATGAGATTTTGGTGGTAGGATTTATGCCTTTTGGGGCTAGACTATGGTGGAAGCTACCAACACTATTGGGTTGCATTTTGTCTGAAGGTTTAGACATTCCATTTTAGTTTGTATGGATAGTAATCTTGTTTTCTCTAATGGCCAAGCATTATCTATTAGTTTTCAAGGGCTCAACCTAGCCTATTATTTTATTTGGTTAATGATTGGAGTTGGTTTCAGGGTTGTGCTTGCCTCTATTGATGTTAGGATTTTTCTCTTTTCTTGAAAGTGGGTCTCTGCTCCTTGCCTTTGGGTTCCTCTCTAAGGAACTATTTTTGAGTTAGATTCTACCCTTATTGAGGTGGGGTGTTTTTTGTTGGTCATGGTGAGATTTTGGCTCTTTTGGTTCCTTTTTTCTTATTTCACAATTCCTATGTAGGTGGTAACTTGCTTCATGAAAGAGGCTAATTGTAACTCTTGGTGGTCTTATCTCTTCATTGTCTTCTTGTTCATGATATGGATTCATAGTTGTCTGTCTAGAATGATGGTCTTCTCCTTCTTTGCTTCTATTGAGGTGGGCTTCTTTTCTGTTGAGGTGGAAAGGGGTATTGCAGATTAGGGGTTGACTCTCTGTTGGGTGATGCCATTATTTTATTTTGGCTAGCATGGGGAGCCTCTCAAATTCCTCTTGTAAGATTTCCCCACTCTTATGGTTTGTTTCCTTATTGTTCTTGTCTACAAGGAGTCTTTTGACAGTGTGCTTGTTTTGGCCTTGTTGGCCTGTGTGTTGTATGTCTTTATTTGTGGCCTCTTGTTCTATCTATAGCCTTTAGTTTTATGTTATTAATGGGCATTTGGCCTCATGTGTTGTAAGTGTTGGCATATGCTGGATTTGGTTAAATTTTGTCATTGATGTCAACACTGTATCCCGGTTGGACCTATCCCGGTTAGACTTGGTGTTTATCTTGGTTTTGGCTTCGATTCTGATCTAGTATGATCAGATCCTTGGATGTGGTTTTGGATGCTTATTTAGGATGGTTATATGCTTTCCATATTCTATTGATTCATTTTTTAGTGCTCCTGTAACTATCGCTTATGTTCTCGGTTGATATTTCTTGGTACCGGTTAGCGATATTTGATGTTTTGATCAGATGATTTTGGTCCAACTTATGGAATCAGTTTCTATTATGATAAAGGTGATTCTTGATCATGTCCTGAGTGCTTGGTGACTTTACATTGGCTGGCATGCTATTATGGTGGTCCTATTTGGATCCGGTTAGATTTTTTGTGTTATTGCATTGAGGTTACTACCGGTTGGAGAAATGTGCTAGATTTTGGTCTTACCAAAATTTTCGGTGGATATAATTGTTTGGATATTTGGTCTTATCACTAAGGTTGATGATCTTATTTATAGGTGACTTATTCATGTAATATGTCATATGTGAGATCAATGGTTATATCTACATTATCAAAGGAAGGTTTATGTGCAAACAAGTGATATATCATTTGATAGAAGGATTTGGTGTTGCAGGCAGACATTTGTGCTTAACTAGAACTGTATCAAGCATTAGGAGATGCTACTTTCATAGTTCATTCTTTTTGTATTGTAGTCTAATATTTTGTAAGTCAATGAAACTTATTTTTTTATGAGAAGTGAGCTCTAGGCAGTTGTCCTGATTGCAAGTGCAATCTGTTGGCATTGACAAAACTGATCAATCTAGAGAACCGGTATATGAGCTAAGATTTGTCATTGATGTCTAACACTGACCGGTGAAGTTGTATCAGTGGAGTGGTGTATCTTAGTAGAAAAGGTGATGACTTGCAAACACATGGAAATAATATTAGAAACAGATGACCAAAGATCAATCAGCTCAAGGGAAGACAGACTAAGCCAACCGGTCTGTCACTTAGGAAGATCGATCATTCTAATGATGATGAAGTCACAAAAGGTGACTCAGGCAACAAGACTTGAGGTTGTATGCTAACTAGAACCTCATTGGAAAATAGGGAAAGAGACTTGATGCCAGCACAACAAACCGACAATCAAAGGATGAACCGCTAATATAGAGTGCAGTGGTATACTGGTACACTGGTAAGGCAGAAGGAAGATAGGTGATTACCATAAATCTCAGAGCAATGATCAGTTATTCAGTTGTGGTGGCAAAAGGTGAGTTGGTGAGCTTGTGTCTACGCCAAACTAAGAGCTAGTGAAGTCAACTTTAGTTATCATGCAGTCAAGCCATGATTACTTGCGGATTTTCTAGTTCACACTTAAATGACTGAACTCGACCCAGAAGTCACTAATTTTGGGGGATGCGGTGGCAGAATTAGTTGAATAGTTGGTAGAATTGTTGCAGGATATGCAGAGAAAGAGTGGGAGATTTAGAATTTGAAATCTTCCAAAATCTGTGACTGCTTTGATTGAGGAAATACCTGAAGGTGACGACAGAAAATGTATAAAGTATTCTTGAATTCATTCAAAAATTCTTGATCATAAAATTTGCCAAAAGGAGATCTTGTAGAAGGCAATCCAAAGTGAAAATTAGAGTGAGAGGAAGTGCTAAAAAGATTTAGTAGAGCAAAGAGTGTATGACGTAGACCGACAAAGTGCAAAGCTGAGGGACAAAGGACCAATAGAGTGCAGAGCCAAGGGATAGAGGGCCAACAGAGTGCAAAGCCTAGGGATAGAGGACCAATAGAGTCCAGAGTTGAAGGTCAGAGGAACAACAGAGTGTAGAGTCGAAGGTATAAGCAGAAATTGGTGTTGTGCAGAGCTAACACAACCAATGTGGATAGAGTATGATTCTCATTGTAATCTGATTAGGCTATCAGTAGCTAATTTAGCAAATCATCCTTTTGTTACTTTCTAACCATTGAAACTTAAATCCCTTAACTAGGTGGACTTTAACAGGTCCCTTTGTAAAATCCCTTAACCAGGTGACATTTTAATTGATGTTCTTAAGTCCTTTAATCAGGCTACCTTTAATAGGGTAAAGGAACTAACAAGCCTTAAAGAAAATCCCTTAATCGGCTGGCACCCAATAGTCTCTTTGTAATCTCCTAATAGGGATGGCTCCTCATCAGGCATACTCTAGAAGAGTAAAAATTTTGTGAGTTCCTACTGACACCGTGGTTTTCTCCCATTTGGGTTTCCATGAGATAAATCTTGTTGTCACTGTATATCTTTTCATGCATGCATATTCTTCTGCAGTAATTAAGTATATTGATTAATATTAAGTAAGTGTAGATTTGAGTTAAAAGTTTTAAATGTGAAAAATTGATAGAGTGTTGATTCACCCCTCCACTCTTAGCACTGGTTGGGACCAAATTGGTATTAGAGCATAGGTCCTTAGATTCAGAAGAAGCTTAAACAACTTAAGGAAAGATCCAAGATGATGCGAAAGGAGGGTCCTAAGTTCTCTAAGGAGAATTACACCTTATGGTATGGAAGAATGAAGCTTTATCTAAGATCCCTTTGAGAACATTATTGGAATCATATAATCATAGAGTACAATGAACCTTCATGGGTTCTCACTCCGAATCAGATCAAGGAAAGGCAAGAAAATACTGTTGCTATGGATCTGATTGTTAGCACTCTTTCTAATAATGAGTACGCTAAGGTTCAAGATTTGAAAATAGCTTTTCATATTTTGAATAAGTTTAAGACAGTCTATGGAGGAGATCCTCATGTTAAAAAGGCTAAAGTAGACAGCTTGAGAGGAAAATATGATGAGATGAGGATGCAGGAAGGAGAAAATATAGAGCAGTATAGAAAAAGAATAAAGGATGTAGTAAACTCCATTAAAAGTGCTGGAGGAAGCTTGAAGAGGATGATGTGATTAAAAAAATCTTGAGAAACTTGGTACTACAATATTCCATAAGGTTCTCTACTATCTAGGAACTCAGATCCTTGGGAACAGTTAATATATCACTTGGCTCACTGATCGATAAGTTGACTACTTTTGAACTAAGCAACTATGACAATAGTGTACCAAAGATTAATGCTTCTTTCAAAGCTTCCATGATGCATGCACCAACAACGAGAAGAAAATAATCTGGAAGTAGTTCTACTACAAGAACCGATCATTCTCATGAAAGTGACAATCTGTTATCTGAAGAACAGGAACAAGATGAAATTGAAGCTCTATTGGCAAGAAGATTGCCAAGAGGAAAAGGAAAGTATAAATTTAAATTACCCTTAAAGTGCTTCTCCTATAATAAGATAGGTCATATTGCTTCAAGATGTCCTAACAATGATAAAGATAGGAAGGATAGTTTCAAAAGCTACAAGGACAAGAGCAAGAAGGAGAGTTCTCTTGCAGAAGAAGGAGTCACTCAGGAAGAATCAAAAGGATCTGATGGAGATGGAATTGCATTTGTGGTAGTTAAGGAAGATAACACAGAGGAAGGTGATATGGCATTGACTTCTAGTTAAAACCCATGTGGAGACTGGGTAATTGATATTGGTTGCACTCACCACATGATCGGTGACAAAAACAAATTCCTCAGCATGGAGAATTGCAATGGAGGAACTGTGAGATTTGGAAATGATGCTCCTTGTGCAGTAAAAGGTAAGGGATATATAGCCCTAAATGATAAAAAAAATTGTGAAGATGTCTATTGAGTAGAAGGGCTAAAATATAGTTCATTAAGTGTTGCACAACTTAACAATAAGGGTTACCAGTTAAAATTCAATAAAGGAATATACAAAATAAATGACAAATCAAGAAGTCTGATTGCTACCGGTAAATAGTCTAGAGGCAATTTGTTTCACCTAGACACCACCATAGGTAGTTGTCTAATGGAAAAGGTAGAAGACAATTGGCTGTGGCACAAAAGACTATGCCATGTTAACTTTGATAACATAGCAAAAGTCAGTAAGACAAAGTCTGTCAGAGGTATGCCTAATAGAGTGAAACCTGAAAATGCTATGTGTAAAGAGTGTCAACTAGGAAAGTTGACCGGGGTCTAGTTTCAGTAGCAAATCTTTTTCATCTGAAAATGTGCTAGACTTAGTTCATATAGACCTATGCGGTCCTATGAGAACCAAGAGTTTTTATGGAGACCGGTATTTTATGTTGTTTGTGGATGACTTCTCAAGAATGATGTGGGTTGTATTCTTGAAGGAAAAATCTGAAACCTTTCACATGTTTAAAGTCTTTAAGGCTAGAGTAGAGAGAGGAACTGGTAAGAATCTGAAATGTTTGAGATCAGATAGTGGAGGAGATTTCACCTCTCAAGAGTTCATGAATTATTGTGAAGAACAAGGGATTATGAGACAAATGTCTACACCTAGAATACCTCAGCAGAACTCTAGTGATACAAAAGGATATTCCACATATTTTTTGGAGAGAAGCAGTGAGCACTGTTGTATACACCTTGAACTGGATACAGGTAAAGAAAGGGAAAAATAAAATTCCCTATGAATTATGGTGTGGATACTCACCTAATGTTTGTTATTTCAAAGTATTTGGAAGCAGGTGCTATATCAAGAGCGATGAGTACTCTAGAAAATTTGATCCCAAGAGTGATGAAGGAACATTCTTAGGCTACTCCACAAAGAGTAAAGCATATCGGTGTTTGAACAAAAGGACCAACAATATTGTGGAGAGTGCAAATGTTAGAGTAGATGAGTACTCTAAGAAAATGTACATGATAGCAAGAGTGAACCAGAGGTCTATAAAGGGTTCGAGTACACTATACCAGTGGAACCTGTTGAAGAGGATCCTGTTGAAGTGGCAAATGAAGAAGCTTGTGAAGTAGAACACAACCATTAGAAGCTCCAAGAAATGAACTGGTATTAGCAAAGTATGTCTGAAAAAATCACTCTACCAAAAATATCATTGGTGACAACGATGTAGGAGTACCAACCAGAAGAAGAGAAAGAGAGAATTCCCGTATGCTCTCCATAATTGAGCCCAAAATAGAAAAGGATGCTCTAAAAGATGATGATTGGATCAAAGCCATGGAAGAAGAACTGGAGCAGATTGAGAAAAATGAAACGTGGACTCTAGTGCCTAGATCAAAAAAGAAAAATGTGATAGGCATTAAATGGGTATTTAGAAACAAAATGGATGAAACTGGTAAAGTGATAAGAAAAAAAGCAAGATTAGTTTGCAAGGGCTATACTCAGGAAGAAGGCTTGGGCTATGGAGAAACCTTCACACCGGTGGAAAAGTTGGAAGGGGTTAGAATTTTGATGGCCTATGTTGCTTACAAAAATTTCAAAGTTTACCAAATGGATGTTAAATCATCATTCTCAAATGGTGTGTTAGAGGAAGAAGTATACATAGAGCAACTAGAAGGGTTTGCATCTGAAGATGGAAGAAACATGGTATGCAGGTTGTAGAAGGCTCTATATGGGCTAAAAAAAGAACCAAGAGCTTAGTATGAGAGGCTGCACTCATATCTACTAAGCATAGGGTTCAAAAGAACCAGTGATAATAGTAACTTGTACCTGAAGACTGGAGTTGAAAGAAAACATCTAATTGCTGAGATCTTTGTAGATGACATCATCTTTGGAGGAGATGATGAGATGGGCAGAGGTTTTGTAGAATAAATGATGCAAGAATTTGAGATGTCCATGATTCGAGAGATAAAAAAATTTATTGGTCTGCAAGTCTCACAGCTAAAGAATGGCATTTTCATTAGTCAGACCAAGTACATAAGGGAAATTCTGATTTTTTTTGGAATGGAAGATTGAAAACCTATTAGAACTCCAATGGTTACAGGTTGCAAGCTCTCTAAATATGATGAGGCTCATGAAGTGAATGAGACACTTTATCAGTCCATCTTTGGTAAGTTACAGTATGCAGTACATAGTAGACCAGACATAGCACAAGTTGTTGGCTTGGTTGCCAGATTTTTTGCAAATCCGAAAGAGACTCACATGGTGGTAGTCAAGAGAATATTTAGATACCTCAAGGGGACTGATGAGTATGGTCTTTAGTATCCACGTAAGGGAGACTTCAGCTTGAGTGTCTTCACTGATTCAGATTAGGCAGGGAACATTGATGACAGAAAGAGCACTAGTGGAGGTGCATTCTTTCTTAGAGATATGATTATATCTTGGATAAGAAAGAAACAAAATTGCATATCTCAATCCACAGCTGAGGCTAAGTATGTAGCTACTACAATCAAGTGCACACAGATAGTTTGGATCAAGCAATTGTTGGAAGGTATCCAAGAAAAGGTGATTTGACTGGTAGTGATTCATTGTAACAACACCAATGCCATTGACGTATCCAAGAATCCAGTGATGCATTCCAAGACAAAGCATATAGCTATCAATTATCACTATCTAAGGGAACAAGTTCAAGAAAAGGAAGTGATATTGGAGTATATACCAACAAACGAGCAGGTGGCTGATATCTTCACCAAGCCACTATAGAATATACCTTTGAATAGCTTAGAGGTAAGTTGGGGGTGATGCCCCTACTTGGAGTAAAGTAAGCAAAAAGGGCTCTATATCAATCTAGTATGATTTCTTAAAAAAAAAAAATCTAAGACTATATTGATAAGTGTGGACTACTCTAGTTAGGGGGAGCAGTCTTGTAAGTGTATTGAATGAATCTTTTGCATTGTTGTCAAAGCGAGAGATATGGTTATATGATTATAGTGTTTGAGTATTGGTAAGTAGTGATTGAGTTGAAGTTGTTGAGACAAAGTATTACTAGTGTTAGGGGGAGATATTCACTACTCAGAGAAGAAGTAATGATCGATACAAAAATGAAGAAAGTACATGCAACTGATAAGACATATTTTAAAGTGTTGCTATCAATATTAAAGGGGGAGATTGTTGGCATTGACAAAACTGGTCAATCCAAACAACCGATATTTGAGCTAAGATTTGTCATTGATGTCTAACACTGACTGGTGAAGTGGGGTATCTCAGTAGCAAAGGTGATGACTCACACACACATGGAAACAAAATTAGAAATAGATGACCAAAGTTCAATCAGCTCAAGGGAAGACAGACTAAGCCAACTGATCTGTCACTCAGGAAGATTAGTTATTCTGATGATGATGAAGTCACAAAAGGTGACTCAAGAAAGAAGACTTGAGGTTGTATGCAAATTGGAACCTCATTGGCAAATAGGGAAAGAGACTTGATGCTATCAAAACAAACTGGAAATCAAAGGATGAACTGGTAATATAGAGTGCAGTGGTATACTGGTACACCGGTAAGGCAGAAGGAAGATAGGTGATCACCATAAATCTCAAAGTGGTGATCGGTTATTTAGTTGTGGTAGAAAAAGGTGAGTTGGTGAGCTTGTGTCTATGCTAAACTAAAATTTGGTGAAGTCAACTTCAATTATCATGTAGTCAAGCCATGATTACTTGCGGATTTTCTAGTTCACACTTAAATGACTGAACTTGACCTAGAAGTCACTATTTTGGGGGGATGTAGTGGTAGAATTAGTTGAACAATTGGCAAATTTGTTGTAGGGCACGTAGAGAAAGAGTGGGATATTTTGAATTTGAAATATTCCAAAATTTGTGACTGCTTTGGTTGAGGAAACACCTGAAGTTGATGCCAGAAAATGTATAAAGTATTTTTGAGTTCATTCAAAAATTCTTGATCGTAAAATTTGCAAAAAGCAGATCCTGTAGAAGGCAATCCAAAGTGAAAAGTAGAGTGAGGAAGTGCTAAAAAGATTTAGTAGAGAAGAGAGTGTATGAGGTAGATCAGAAGAGTGCAGAGCTGAGGGATAGAGGAATGCCAGAGTGCAGAGTCAAGGGACAGAGGACCGATAGAGTGCAGAGCCCAAGGACAAAGGACTAACATAGTGCAAAGCCAAAGGTCAAAGGACCAGTAGAGTGCAAAGCCGAAGGTACAAGAAAAAAATTGGTGTTGTGCAAAGCTGCCACAATCGGTGTGGATAGAGTATGATTCTCATTGTGATCTGATGAAGCTATCAGTAGCTAATTCAACAGATCATCCTTTTGTTGATTTCTAACTATTGCAACTGAAATCCCTTAACCGGGTGGACTTTAACAGGTCCCTTTGTAAAATCCCTTAACCGGGTGACATCTTAATTGATGTTCTTAACTCATTTAATCAGGTTACCTTTAATAGGGTAAAGGCACTAACAGGCCTTAAACAAAATCCCTTAACCGAGTGACACCTAATAGTGTCTTTTTAATCTCCTAACATGGATGGCTCCTCACTAGGCGTACTCTAGAAGAGTACAAATTTTGTGACTTCCTACTCATATAGTGGTTTTCTCCCATTTGGGTTTCCATGAGATAAATCTTGGTGTCACTATATATCTTTTCATGCATGCATATTCTTCTACAGTAATTAAGTATATTGATGAATATTAAGTAAGTGCAGATTTGAGTTAAAAGTTTTAATTGTGAAAAATTGATAAAGTGTTGATTCACCCCTCCCCTCTTAGTACCAGTTGGGACTAACACAATCCCCATTGTAATTATTTCACATACTAATTCAAAAGTATTATCTGATTGTGGGTAGGGTTTGCCACTATGGTTTTTCCCTTTACTAGCTTTTCCATGTAAAAAATATTAGTGTTGTGTGTACTATGCTTTCGTGTTTTATCTTTCATTGTGATGGTTTATTTGTGCTCTTGTTTAAGGTTTTAATATGCAATAGTTCTGATTTCTATTTACTCTCAGTATCAAATCTTTCTAACAATTGGTATCAAAGCAAGGTCCTCTCTGTAGAAGCTTAACCGCTTGAGGAGATCCAATGACAACTGCATCTAGTTCTACATTCAACCCCTACCAGAAGGAGAGTCCTATATTTGATGGTACAAATTACAAAACATGGAAGGTGTGAATGAAGATTTATCTGAGATGTCTTGGAGCTGAAGTTTGGGAGATATTGGAGAAAGGGTATATACGTCATGATCCTAATTCTGGAATACTAACACCTACTGATGAACAGAAGAGAGCTGAAAATGATATTAGAGAAAAAAAAGAATTGTTGAGTGTCGTATCTAATGAAAAGCTATGGAAAGTCATAGAGTTGGAGAATGCAAAGCAGATCTAGAAAAAGCTTGAAACTCTTTATGAAGGCGACCAAGCAGTGAAGATTAAAAAACTTGAAGGTTTCTAGGTAAGATATGAAACTTTGAAGATGGAAGAAGATGAGAAGATTAGTTCTTTCATGGATAGAGTAAATAAAATTGTTATGGGAAACAAATGTTTTAGTGGATCAATTAGTGAGGATGAGATTGTGTCAAAGGTTCTGAGAGTTCTACCTCTTGCTTATAAGATGAAGGTTACTGCAATTAATGAACTTCAGACAATGTCAAGAACCCCTGTTACCAGAGATACATTACTTGGAAAATTGACTACTTTTGAACTTGAAGAACTTGGAGATCAGAGTGCTACTAAAACTGTAACTACATTTATAGCATCTGCCTCCGGTAAGCAGAAGATAGATTGGAAGGAATTGTATATTAAAGATTTGGAGGATATTGAAAGGGAAGACAAAGAACTTGAAGAGTTGGAAGCCCTGATTGCTAGAAGAATTCTTAAAGGACCAACTGGAAGTAAGTATGAAGGAAAAGTTCCTTTTAAATGTTTTTCATGCAATAAGATTGGTCATTTTTCTTCTAGATGCCCTGAAAGAGCTGATAAGAATCATGAAAGATTTGTGAAGAGTTATAAGCCTAATCTGGAATATCAGAACAAACCTAGATTTAGAAGGAATAAGGATAAATAATTCTATTATGTTGGTGATGATGATTTTGGTATTACTGATGATGATGATGATGATGACAAACTGGTAAGTGGAACCGGTAATGGAAGCTTCGGTAAAGATTGAGTCTTTATTGCCATCAAGGATGATTCTTTGGAACCTGTCATTGAAGCAACTCATACTAAGGAGAAGGATTTAGCTGTTAAAATTGAAGAAAATGATGAATGGATCATAGATAGTGGATTCTCACATCACATGACCGATGACAAGAGAAAATTTCTATCACTACAAGAATTTGATGGTGGACTAGTCATATTTGGAGACAACAAGGCTCATAGGATCAAAGGAAAAGGAAGAATATCATTGGATGATAAGAGTGATACTGATAATTCTTATTATGTTGAAGGATTGAAGCATAATCTTTTAAGTGTAGGTCAGATGGTGGATAGAGGATTTCTTTTCCAATTCAAGGATGGAAAATGCAAGATCATCAATAGATCTGGATTGGAAATTGCTTCTGGAACCCAGACCAAAGGAAACATTTTCCATTTGAACTTCGGTGAGAAATTTTGTTTGATTTCTCAAATTGATGAAAGTTGGTTATGGCATAAGAGGATGTGTCATCTAAATTTTGATTGCATATTAAAGAGATGTTCACCATAGGCTGTCAGAGATTTGCCCAAGATTGTCAAACCTCATAATCTGGTATGTAGAGAATATCAAATGGTTAAGCAAGTTAGAAATTCTTTTAGAAGCATACATGATAAATCTAATGAAATTATTGATCTTATTCATACTAATTTGTATGGACCGACAAGGACTAAAAGTTTTCAAGGTGATAGATATTGTATGCTACTTATTGATGACTACTCTAGAATGATGTGGGTTGCATTTTTAAAAGAGAAATAAGAAGATTATGATAAATTTAGAATATTCAAAGCTATGGTTGAGACTTGACATGACTGAAGATAAAATGCTTAAGATCAAATCAAGGCAGTGAATTTACATCTGGTGAGTTCAACAACTTTTGTGAGAAGAATGGAATTAGAATACAACTTTTTGCACCTAAAACTCCACAACAGAATGGATTAATGGAAAGGAAAAATAGAACCATATTGGATGTGGTAAGGACAATGATGACTGAAGCTAAATTGTCCGATATCTATTGGAGGGAAGTTGTCAATACCATTGTATACACTTTCCATATAGTACACATAAAAGGTGATATCGGTAAGACTCCTTATGAATTATGGTTTGGTCATACTCCTACTGTTAGATATTTCAGAATTTTTGTAAGTAAATGTTGTATTAGAAGAGTTGATGCATTAGGAAAGTTTGATCCTAGAAGTGATGAAGGAATATTTTTGGGTTATTCTACTAAGAGTAAAGCATATAGATGTTATAACAAAAGATTGAATAGGATAATGGAGAGAATGAATGTTAAGGTGGATGAACAAGGTAGTAATCATATCAGATCATATGATTGTGGACCAAAAGATGAATTTATCAGACCAGAACCGGTAATGCAAGAAGATGCTCAGAGCATTGAATCAGTGACTTCGGCAACATCAGAAAATTCAATTGTGACTATTGAACAATAGAGAGAGTCGGTAAATCAATAAAATTCAAAGACTCCCAGGTATGTGAAACTAAATCATTCTGAAGATTAGATTATTGGAGATAAAAGAAAAGGTGTGATGACTAGAAGAAGGCTAGCTACTAAAGAGGTATGTTTGATTTCTCAAATTGAACCAAAATCATTTATTGAAGCCAGTAAAGATGAAAATTGGATGAAAGCAATGGAAGAAGAACTAGATCAGATAGAAAAGAATAAGACATGGGAATTAGTTCCCAGACCTAAAGATAAGAATGTTATTGGAACTAAATGGGTTTTCAGGAACAAATTGAATGAGGAAGGTCAAGTTATAAGAAACAAGGCTAGATTGGTTTGCAAAGGTTATTCACAGGAAGAAGGAGTTGATTATGGTGAGACTTTTGCTTTGGTTGCAAGAATTGAAGCAGTAAGACTATTTCTTGCCTATGTTGCACACAAGAACTACAAAGTATATCAGATGGTGTCAAATGTGCATTTCTGAAAGGAGATCTTGAGGAGGAAGTCTACATAGAGCAACCTGATGAATTTTCTTTATCAGAAGATAGGGACATGGTTTGTAGATTGAAGAAAGCTTTATATGGATTAAAATAGGCCCCTAGAGTATGGTATACTAGATTGGATAGATATCTTTCTAAGATCGGTTTTAGCAAAGGTAATGCTAACAGTAACCTATATTATAAAATTGAGCATGATGACATACTGGTTATTGAAGTCTTTGTGGATGATATCATTTTTGGAGGAGGAGAAAGCCTATGCATGAAATTAGCTGATGATATGTAAAATAAATTTGAAATGTCTATGATTGGTGAGATGAAATTTTTCTTAGGTTTGCAGATTACACAGACTGATAAAGGTATTTTCATTTGTCAAACTAAGTATGTGAAGGAATTACTTAAGAAATTTGGACTTGATAATTTTAAACCTGTCGGTACCCCTATGATAACTGGTTGCAAATTGTCAAAGGATGATGAATCTCCTAAAGTGAATCCAAGTAGATACAAATCAATGATTGGTGGATTGTTGTACTTAACTCAGACTAGACCTGAAATAATGAATGTTGTTTATATTGCTTCTAGATTTCAGTCAGATCCTAGAGGAACTCATGATATTGTTGTCAAGAGGATATTCATATATTTGGCAGGTACAACAGACCTTGGGCTATGGTATCCAAAGAATGATGATTTCAGACTATGTGCCTATATAGACTCTGATTGGGTAGGAGATGTGGATGATCAAAAGAGAACCACTGGCGGTGCATTCTTTCTTGGAAAAATATTGGTTTCATGGCTTAGTAAGAAACAATCATGTACTTCATTATCTACTACTGAAGCGAAATATGTAGCTGCTACAACCAAGTGTACTTAGATTTTATGGATGAAACAGATGTTGAAAGATATAAGGATAAGTTATGATGAGACTATTGTTTTTCATTGTGATAATACTACTGCTATTGATATGTCAATGAATCTGGTATTTCATTCCAAATCAAAACACATTTCTATTAGGTATAATATCTTGAAAGAAAAGGTTGAAGAAAAGGAAGTCAGATTGGTTTATGTGCCTACTAAGGAGCAAATTGCAGATATTCTAAAAAAACCATTTCCCAAAGATTATTTTGAATATCTCAAAGATCGGTTTGGGGTTACCAACCTTCCGAAAGAGACTTAGAGATGCAAGAATGCATCGATCCGGTAAGCTTATCAGTTATTTGTTTTATCCGAGTTGATGAGACGATGCTACTACTCAAGGGGAATAGTTAGCTATTTGGTTCAATATTTTTGGCTTGTTATCCATCATTTGTCATTGATTTCAAAGGGGGAGAGATGGTATTCTTGTGAAAAATAGTCAAATCTTTGGGTGAGATGGTTCTCATATGTTAATCAGTTAATCTTTAGGGAAATACATTTCAGATCAGCTTTTGGGAGATTATTGGCATTCCTTGGCAGTTGGATGTTTTTCACATTTAGTGTTTCCATCAATGCCAAAGGGGGAGATTGTTGGCATATGATGGATTTAGTTAAGTGTTGTCATTGATGTCAACACTGTATCCTGGTTGGATATGGTTCTGCTATCCCGGTTGGACCTATCTCAATTAGACTTGGTGTTTATCTTGGTTTTGGATTCGATTCTGATCCGGTATGATTAGATCCTTGGATGTGGTTTTGGATGCTTATTAAAGATGATTATATGCTTTCTGTATTATGTTGATTCATTTTTTTGTGCTCTGGTAACTATTGCTTGTGTTCCCGGTTGATATTTCTTAGTATCAGTTAGCTTTACCGGTTAACGATATTTGATGTTTTGATCATATGATTTTGGTCCGGCTTATGGAATCGGTTTCTATCATAATTAAGGTTCTTCTTGATCATTTCCTGAGTGTTTGGTGACTTTACATTGGCTGACGTGTTGTTATGGTGGTCCTATTTGGATCCCGTTAGACTTTCTATGTTATTGCACTGAGGTTTTCTACCGATTGGAGAAACGTAGTGTATTTTGGTCTTAATAGAATTTTTGAAGGATATAATTGTTTGGATATTTGAATTATGTCCATGCTATGTAATGTAAATCATAATATTGGTTTGATGGTACTGTGTGATGTAATTTTTGTTATTATGGTTTTTGGGTTTAGGGTTTAGCCGACCTTATCACTAAGGTTGATGATCTATATTTATAGATGACTTATTCATGTAATATGTCATATGTGGGATCGATGGTTATGTTTTCATTATCAGAGAAAGGTTTATATCCAAATAAGTGATATATCATTTGGCATAAGGATTAGGTGTTGCAGGGAAGACATCTATGCTTAACCAGAACTATATCAAGCATTAGAACATGCTACTTTCATAGTTCATTCTTTCCGGATTGTAGTCTGATGTTTTGTAAGTCAATGAGACTTATTTTTGTGATGAGAAGTGAGCTCTAAGCGGTTGTCCTGATTGCAAGTGCAATCCTCATTGTAATTATTTCACATACTACTACAGAAGTATTTTCTGATTGTGGGTAGGGTTTCCCATTGTGGTTTTTCCCTTTATCAGGTTTTCAACATAAAAAATATTGGTGTTGTGTGTACTGTGCTTTCATATTTTATCTTTCATTGTGATGGTTTCTTTGTGCTCTATTTTAAGGTTTTTGTCATGTGTCTGAAGTAGGGTACCTGTAGCTGCAACACAAACAATCAATAGATCATTACAAGCGTGGTTAGCAAATTGAAATAAAATGAAAGATAAATGATGACAAAGTGACCTATTGCCTCCTAAGAGATGCGAGTGTGGATTTTCTCTCAGATCTGGATAAGCAATCCTAGTGGCTTGACTACACCTAGATGGAGGATTTGAAATGATATAATATGCAAGCTAGATGAGATTGATTATTCTAGATTGATCCAAGAGGCTAATTAAGCTAATGATATGCATGATTAAGCTATGATGATGATGCAATTAAGCTACATGATTCAACAATTATGCTAGAAAATGGTCAAATTAAACTAGATCGAAGATGCAATTGCACATAGTAACAATGCTTAAATAATAATGAGATGAGATGTGCCTATAATAATAATACCTAAAATGATATGAGATGGGATCCTTTGTGCTCCAAAATGGGGGATATTTATAGGATTTCCAAGACTAGGGATGCAGTGGTAGGAATCAACGATCAAGATTCTGAAGATATCAAGGGTCAAATTGGAGGAGGTTGGAGAAGAGGTTGGAGAGAGGGACACTTGTCATCTTTGTGGTGACAAGTGTCAAGGAGCCTTTCTCATAAGAGGGCAAATGTCCAAGAGAGGAGACAGGTGGCCAAAGTACCATGTGTCTCGAGAGGATATCCAACCCATAGGAGATTAGGATAAGGAGGTTAGCATGTTAGGAGGCATGTGGGTAATTTGAATTTAAAAATTCAAATAATAGGAAAATTCTAATTAACTTTCAACAACTCATAAATTGATTTGTTTTAATTAATTAGGGGATTAGAAGGAATGAATTAAATGGGGGGAAGAGGATTAATAAATTCATATTAATCAATCAAAGGGGACTATTGAAATGAACCTATTAAATAAATCCTTAGATTTATTAATAAGCAAATGAATGAGGGAATTTAATCAAATTGCTAATGAATTCAATTAAATTGGGAAGGGAGATTAGTTAAATAATTGCTTATTTAATCAATTATCTTCAGACCATTTTTAGGTGTATACGTTTTCCCCTCTTTGAAGCGAGGTGTGATGATGCATTGATTCAAAAAATATTCTCATTTTGATGATGATATTGGTTCGATAGGATGCCCCAGACGTTGATTAATAAAATTGTGATATGATGATGCCCCCTTGGGAGATCAATTGAGATAATTGACCTTTAGAGTGTTTGAATCTTTGCAAAATTGATTTCCCAATTAGAAATTATTTGATTTCCCAATTAGAAATTATTTGATTTCCACAACGCTGATTGATGAAAGTGCGAGTTATTTGATCACTATGATGTGGTTCTGGATGTGATGATTGATAGTGTTTGATTGAATTGATAAGATTGATAAGATTGATGAGATTGAGATCTAGTCTGGTTTTAGGAATGATACCTCCTATATAAGACAAAGATGATCAAAGCATCTGGTTTTAGGAATGGTATATCCTATATAAGACATGATTAAAATAGCTGGGTCTAGGAAAGATACATCATGTATAAGACATGATAGGATGGATCAGATGAGCTCAATTGATAGAATTAATAAGATTGATTGGATAAAGAATTGATATTTTGTTGATATGAGGTTGAAAGAAGATTCAGTTATGCAGATGTTGGCATATTCGAGGGAGTAGCCTAAGATTTGTGTTGGGTCGAAAATATTTGGAGAGAGATGAGTCATCATTATGATTGTGTACACACCTATGATGATACATTGATGATTCATGCGATATATTTGGCTTTGGGATGAGCTTTTGTGATCCCATGCAAGAAGGAAATGCAAGCTAAATGCAAATGCAAATAAAATGAAATGTTGTGATCGGACCAGTCACTGGGTTATTGTGTTGTGTCATGATTGAGTTTTTTAAAATGTGGGAAGTGAGTGCAAACATCGATGGTATAATTAAACCATGATGACCTGAGCACTTCTTTCCTGGATTTTGATATTTCAAGTTAGCACAAGCATCAAGATATAATTGAACCAAGATGAATTGAGTGTTTCTTGCATAAAATAGACAGTATTAACCATTTTTGTACGCAAATCAGAAATTTCTTCCATGATACTCCGATGATCATGTCCTGAGAAAAATTTGCACATATTAATGATTAATTTACAGACATCATACAAGAAAAATATCATGTTCCTTCCTTGTTCCTCTAATCAAAGACATCCTATAGTCACTCAGAAATCATGATAGCAAAAATCAAGATATAAAAGTTGAACCAAAGTGTTAAAAGTGTTATCCAAAAGATATCATCCATTGAAAAGTGTGTGATGTGATTAGACTGACATGTGGTAGTTTTGATGGTTGACAATTTGATCTCGTGTTCAACGTTGGATGTGTCTCAGTTTGCACTTGACAAGAGTTTCCTAACTATTGTTCTACCTATTTGATTAAGCTCAAAACGATCAAAAATTTTGCCCCCAACTAGGTGTAGGATTTTGCCCCAAGCCTAGAAACAAACTCATTATGATATACCCAACGATCCAAACTATGGTGAGAAACCAGTTGTGATGCTTGTGTATGTGCAAAGGCTTATTATGGATATGAACAAGACCAATGGAAAATGAATGCAAGTGGAAGGATGCATGAACTAATAGATGGAAGAGCTAGCTGATAGATAGTGCATGTTGCCAGGTTTTCACCATCTATTTTTATTGCACTTTTTCTCATATTTGTTTTTTCTTTATTTTTCATTGTTTTTGTATTTTTGATTTTCCATTGTTTTTTATTTTTCTCCTTTTTCAGACATAAAACCTTTTCAGATGCATCCTATTGATGGGTTCCTCGAGCTGATCCCCATCCTGTTTTGATAGTTGATATGCTCCCGATCCAAAGACTATTGTGACCACAAATGGACCCAACTAGTTTGGTTCAAACTTCCCTTTCTTTTCTCGATCTACCTAGTTGCGTGGATTTTCCTTTAGTACTAGTTCTCAAACTTGAAATGCTCTCAGGTTGACCTTGTGATTGTAACTGTGGCACATTCTTTGTTGATATACCTTCAAATGATCAAAGGAATTTTGTCTTCGTTCATGGATCAATTCTAAATCTTGCGATCTAGATACTCATTGTTCTTCATCTGGGATAAGACCTTTTAATGATACTCGTAGTGAAGGTATCTCTACTTCTATTGGTAGTATTGCTTCCAATCCATAGATAAAAGAAAAAGCTATGGCACCTGTTGGTGTGCAGATACTGGTATGGTAGGCCCATAGAGCATGGTTCAATTGAATAAACCAATATTTTCCAACATCATTCATTGTCTTTTTGAGGATTTTTAGAATAGTTTTGTTTGATTCTTCTACTTGCCCATTCCCTTGTGGATAGTAGGGTGTGGAAAATCTATGTTGGAACTTTAATTTCTCACATATCTCTTGTACATCTTGGTTCTTGAATGGTTGCCCATTATCAGTGATAATGGTCATGGGTATGCCATAGCGACATATGATGTAGTTCAAGATAAATGTAGAAATTTGCTTTCCTATGATATTAATGAGAGGTATTGCCTCAATCCATTTTATAAAATATTTTGTAGCTATAAGGATGAATTTGTGACCATTGGATGAAGGAGGATTTATCTTTCCTACTAGATCAAGACCCCATTGGCAGAAAGGCCAAGATGTTACCAAAGCATGAGGTTCTTGTGCTGGTGCATGAATCAAATTCCCATGGATCTGACAATGTTTGCATGTTTTAGCTATCTGAAAAGAATCTCGTTCCATAGTTGGCCAATAATAGCCCAAGCGTATGAGTTTTTTTGAAAGGGTAAGACCACTTGAATGAGTACCACAAATGTCGTTATGGACTTCATTTAAGGCCTTCTCAGATTCTTCTTGCTCAAGACATATGAAAAGAGTATCATCTAGACCTCGTTTAAAAAGGGTATTTGCGACAAGAGTATAATGGGAGGATTGGTGAATTAAGTGTCTCTTTTGGTTCTTCGACAAGTTAGGAGGGAGGGTGTTATCTTTCAGGTATGTATAATTTTGGCCATAGCAGGAGGAATCATGCCCAACAAGGTGACGAATAGTTTGGGAATCAGGATAATTATGTGCAGGGTAAAACAACTCTTCCAACAGGAATTCATAACGCTCTTTATTTTCCCATGTTTTTAGTAGAGAAGCAAGTGTTGCCATGGCATTTGTTGCTTTGTTGCCATTCCTTGGAATTTGCTGAAAATTTATTTTCCTGACATCATCAACCATCTTCTTACAAGGAATTAGATTTTCATCCTTTGTTTGATAATCATCATTGATTTGATTGATGATGAGCTGAGAGTCTCCAAAGGCCTATAGATATGTAATATTCCATTCTATAGCCATTTTGATACCTATAACCAAAGCTTCATATTTTGTTGTATTGTTGGTGCATGGAAAGATTAATTTGTACGCTTTTGGAATTGTATGACCTTGTGGTGTAATAAATAGAATGTCTGCTCTTGGACTGATATTAGGGTGATGTATTATAAGATTTGGATCTAACCCTGGAATGTTTGCATATGACCAAGCAAAATTTATTTTCCATTTTTTGAAAGATTCCAAATATGTTTTCCATTTTTGTTCTATAGGGAGATTGCTAGATGGAGATCAATTGTGCTAATGGTAGTTTTCTCTGTTGGGTCTATCAGGATAGATGACCTATCTTGATAAAATTCAGGTAAGATGTCAAATCTCCCATCTTCTCACGCCTCGAGGAGGTTTTTACTATTAGATGTGTCCTTTCTTTTTACTTTTACGTTGTCTAATGTTGCTAATGAATGGTTTTCAGCATTAGACTTGATATTGTTTTCTTTATTTTCACTTTTGCGACTAGGAGATTTGGCACCCACTTGACTTGAAGATATATTAGTGGAATCTCTAGTGGGAGTTGTTGTGGGTTCAATTGTATTAAGATATAAGGATATGGCATGGTCGTTAGGAAAGGTATCAATGGTAGTATGTCTTTCATTTTCCTATTCCATAAGTTCAGGATGGATTAAGGGTAAAGGATCTTCAGGTTGAATTGTTTCAAAGATATTAGGGGTCATGATAGAGATGTCAGAGCTTTCAATATGCATTTCAATGTCTAGAATGATACTCTCATCAGAATGGACTCTCAAAAAGTATCTCCTGATTGTCCTTGGTTAAGTCCAAGTCAACCGAATGTGATCCTAATTCAAGTGGGCTAGTTCCTAACATTTTCCCTGCATACGCATGAACTACATCAACACCTGCATCTACTTCTTCCCTTTCAATTTCAAATTGCTCTTGTTTGTTTTTCCATGATAGTGAATATTCTCCATTCCCTCGATCTCTTAGCTGCATTTGTTTTTCCATACTTGACATAATTGAGGCAAGTGAATTTCCCTAAGATTATGTGCCTGAAGATGATTTCTCTCTATTATGTGGAACAATAACCTTTGGGACTGGTTTCAGCTTACTACAACACTGTAATGGATTTGAGTCTGGTGAGATCATGATTTCCTGCCCATTGTATGGAAACTTTAGGCATCTGATGATATGTTGATGGAATAGCCTGTATATCATCTATCCATGGTCTTTCCAAGAGTATGTTGTATGATAAGTCCAGGTCTAGAACTTGGCATGCTGTGTCTTTCTGCAAAGGTCCCACTCTGATGGGTAGTATCACAATTCCTTTAGAGGAATGCTCTTCTTCATCATATGCTTTGATTGTTATCATTTTCTGGGGATCAACTACATCTTCAGAGTAACCTAGAGCATGGACAAGACTCAATGAGAAAATGTTTAAGCCAACTCCCCCATCTATTAGGACACATTTAACGAGCATTCTATGAATGGGGACTTCAATTTGCAAGGGAGCATTATGGGGATGTTGCAAGGAATCAATTCTTAGATATGAAGGAGATGGGCTTTGAATAGGATCCTCTGAAATAGGTTTGATGGCAATAATGGATATCCCTTGGGAAACTTCATCCTTAGGTGAATTGTTTGGTGAGGATGCTATGGGAAGGTTCTTGCAATTTTTTAAGAGGTGTAGGAATAGATGCCTTTGGAGAGTCAATTTTCTTATGGGGGGATGAGCCATTGTTAGACATAGGTGCACAATTTTTATCTTAGAAAAATCCTTTAGGGATCTCTTTAAGAGTTGCATAAAAGAGCCACCTTTCTTTGGATATGCATTTGAATCCTTGTGAGGTTTTGACATAGTTGGATTTTGATTTTGGACTTGTTTGATTTCTTTGATATGTTGACCTGTTATGTCTTCTTCTTGTATTTTGCTTTGGTATGCCATGTTCCTATGATCTTTAGCTATTTTAAATGTTTCGATTCTCATTTCTTTGATCTTTCGTCTTTGTGCTCTAGTTAAAATGGGCATACACGTGTGTTGAATATTGTGCAAGGATTTGATTGTCTAAAAGGCATTTTGATAAGTGACCAACTGTCAATGTAGATATGATAGAGTGATATGACACAAAAAGATAATGCAAGTATTTTTGAAAGTTTGCAAGTTTTTCGATCTTCGATTTTTGGAGTGTAATGGTGATGATTTTGATAAAACCAAGTCCAATAGGAATGATATATCCTATGATGTGGGACAAGGTTATCCTAACCAAATGTTGTAGTTTCATGATAGAGGATGATAGATCCTAATGAGAAACTATGTTTTGAGTGATCAGTTTATTAAAGAGAGTGATAATGCACTTTGAGATGTTTAGATCTTGAACTTTTTGAAGGTGAATACTTGAAAATCTTGGGGGTGTCTAGCTCTAGAATCAGATTTGACAGAAGATTACTTGACCAAGTGAACTAAGAAAACAATCTAAGCACAAAATGACATATATCACATGTTTATGCTCACTGTAAATTGATCAAGGAAACATGATAGATCTGAAAAAGACATGCAAGAAGACAACTTTGGACTAATAGAGACAGAAATTCGTACGTTAGTTTACACAATCCCAAATGATAATTTAGATAGATCCATACGATAAACTAGAAATCTTGCACGACAAAGGCCTAAACTCGTACGACACTTCCCACTGAACCAAACGACAAAAGATAACAAAAAACTTCTGCTAAACTGACTCGTATGACAATTCCCACAAAACCAGATGATAAACTAGATTTTTCGAATGACAAACTAGAAAACTCGTACGACAGAGGACAAAAGAGAGACAAATTTTTTATTTTGACAAATTTTTGATCAATAAAGTTTGATGTTTTGATTTTGTTTTCCAGTTTTAGATGTCTAATTTTCTGTTTTAGGGATGAAAACACAACAAACACGTGATATGATAAGTGACCTCAAATACAACATGCTAAATCCTAAGGAAGTTGGTTGAGAGAGAAAATATTTGCTTAAAAACTTAGGTACACACCCAATAGCTAATCAGAATATGGCCGCTGAATCTCACACAATGGATTCTCAACGCCGTATTATCCGACTCATTCAATGCTTGGTCTCGTTTTACTCACTTGGATCATTCCAACAGGGTGATTACTTTTTCCCACTGTGACATGCCTACTAAAGGTACTCAAATCTCAAACATAGAAGTGCTTCAAGGGTCAGGATTTCTGATTGTCCAAATGGACAAGAGCATACTCTCCTACCTTTTAGACAACTTCTCAAGCATCGAAAACAAGATGTTCATTTACCATTAGCAAAATAATTGTGCCTAGAAAACTTAAGAATTCACAAAGTCTTGTTGATTTTCCTTTGGCAACTTGCAAAATAGATGTGTTAGTAGTCATGTTGTTTTGATGAAATGAAGCTTTGGCAAGCGTAATCTTCGACAATCCTCCTACAAAACCTAGTTAGGCTACTAGAAAAATCACAAACAGACTAGGGTTAGTATTAGTAATAGCCAAATTGAAGCATAAAAACCATAAAATGCAATCTGTTTTGAAAACACAGAAGCAGAAACTCGTACAAGTATTCTCACCTACTCGTACGAGTATTCTCACATACATGTACGAGTGCACAAAGAAACTCGTATGGTACTGTAAAGGTACTCGTACGAGATTCTGAAACAGACCTGACTAGAAACCCATGAGATTAAAGATTTGATGATGAGAGAGGCCAAGAAATTAGATTTCCTGCCCCACGGTGGGTGCCAAAATGTTGTGTGTGTGAAGTAGAGTACTTGCAGCTACAACACAAACACTCAATAGATCATTACAAGCATGGTTAGAAAATTGAAATAAAATGAAAGATAAACCATGAAAAAGTGACCTATCGTCTCCTAAGAGACGTGAGTGTGGATTTGCTCTCAGATCTAGATAAGAAATCCCAGTGACTTGACTACACCTAGACGGAGGATTTGAAATGATATGATATGCAAGCTAGATGAGATTGATTATGCTAGATTAATCCAAGAGGCTAATTAAGCTAATGATATGCATGATTAAGATATGATGATGATGCAATTAAGCTAGAGTAGAGATTGATTAAGCTACACGATTCAACAATTATGCTAGAAAATGGTCAAATTAAACTAGATCTAAGATGCAATGCCTATAGTAACAATTCTTAAATAATAATGAGATGAGATGTGACTATAATAACAATGCCTAAAATGATATGAGATGGGATCCTTTGTGCTCCAAAATGGGGGATATTTATAGGATTTCCAAGACCAGGGATGAGGTGGTAGGAATCAACGATCAAGATTGAGTCTGAATATATCAAGGGTCAAATTGGAGGAGGTTAGTGAAGAGGTTGGAGGGAGGGACACTTGTCATCTCTGTGGTGACAAGTGTCAAGGAGCCTTACTCATAAGAGGGCAAGTGTCCAAGAGAGGAGACATGTGGCCAAAGTACCATGTGTCTCAAGGAGAGGATATCCAACCATAGGAGGTTAGGATAAGGAGGTTAGCATGTTAGGAGGCATGTGGGTAATTTGAATTTAAAAATTCAAATAATAGGAAAATGCTAATTAACTTTCAACAACTCATAAATTGATTCATTTTAATTAATTAGGGGATTAGAAGGAATGAATTAAATGGGGGGAGGAGGATTAATAAATTCATATTAATTAATCAAAGGGGACTATTGAAATGAACCTATTAAATAAATCCTTAGATTTATTAATAAGAAGATGAATGAGGGAATTTAATCAGATTGCTAATGAATTCAATTAAATTGGGAAGAGGGTTTAGTTAAATAATTTCTTATTTAATTAATTATCTTCAGACCATTTTTAGGTGTATACATTTTTAATATGCAATAGTTCTTATTTTTGTTAGTAAACTAATTCACCCCCTCCCCCTCTCAGTTTACTCCCGGTATCAAATCTATCTAACAGTAAGTGTCTTGTTGGGCCTTTATACTTTGGGGAGAGCACCCTTGTTTTGCTCCTACTCTAATAAAGAATATGTTGCACATTATTTAGATATTACCTATTCTTTAAAAAAAATTGTTCTACTCTCCTCAACTACATCAAAATGTCACTACTTTTAGACTTTACAACATGCAACCATTAATATTCTTCTTCGGTTACTAGGCCAAAACAATAGTAGTTCTTTTGTCTATTAAATGATTTTAAATATATTTAAAACTAGAATAAATTTATAATTTCAAATATAAATTTGGCATAATAAAATTATTTTGATCTATAAATGAATAATTATATATAAAATCAATTGATAATAATATCCATGGAAGAGGGTTGTGATACATACAAACATATATACAAATATGTATTTTCTTCGATAATATATATACATGTTGTGGAGTAGGGAATTAGGCAAAAACATCATAACATCAATAAGCCAACCACAAATCATAAAATTTCATGAAATATCACCCTAATACAATCAACATAAGTATGAAAATGAAATAATTAAAGAAAATGCAAACCAACACAAGCACTTCTTCCATTCCCTTCCAGTCATTTTCTTTCTCCTCCAAATGTATGTGGATCTAACCTACAAAGAAAGTGTATTGAAAGCAAGATGATAGCAAGATGATAGCAAAGTGAATTAAAATTGACAGCATAAGGATACTCTAAGTGTGGTTAAAAAACCAATGAGACAAGGGCTCAATTTATAGAGGAAAAGTCTCCAAAATGATGTGAGAAAATCAAAGAAAATGGAAGAGGCAACTTGATTCAAAAAAGGCATGATTAAGGGACAAATTATGACAAATGCTATGTCAAATTCATGACAAGTTGCTATGCCAAGAAATGACAAATTGCTATGTCAATTTATGACATATTGAGGAGAAAATTTTGCTTCTCAATTATGACAATTGAGCACAAAAAGGGGAGCCAAATTAGTAGATAAATTAGAGGAGAAAATTAGGAGAGAAACATGCAAGAAAAATAAATAATTTCTCATTTGTTAATTTCTCTCAAAAAATGACAATTTGCCAATAAATAAATAATATTTAATTGTGACACAAGGCAAAGGGTAAATGAATAAATTCATTTAACCTAAGAAAGGATGTTAGAAGGATTTATTGATTAAAGAATCACAAAACCCTAAGGAAGAGACAAGAAATGAGATAGGTCAAAATAATGCCATGATGTAATTAATGCGATAAATGAATGATAATGATCATGATCAAAGAGATAATTGATAAAGATTTGACATTGATTGAATTGATAGAGATTGATGACGAATCGATCAAAAATGACAAAGAAGATTCGCGACCTATAAGTGATGATTGATAAAGGATCGATCATGAATCGATCAAGATTGACAAGGATTGATGATTGATTGAGATCGATGACAAATCAATCAAGGATTAACAAGAGTTGCTTCGATAAGGATTGATAACGATGATTGAAAATGATGCAATGGGATCCAAATTGATTAATAACTGATTAAAAGAGAATTGCTATTGAAAATGATAATGATTGAAGACAAACCCTATTTGACACTAAATAGGGTTAAAATGATGTCTAATTGATATGAAAGGTTGATCACAACCATAGATTAAGCATTAGGAATGACATTGATAGGACCTAATTCAAATTTGAGAAAATCGAATCAAATAGAAAAAAATGTAGAAGAATGACACAAAGCCAACAAATGATAAAGATTAAATGTGCAACATAGAGGAAGTGTTATTGAATGTGAAAACCCTAAAAGAAGGTAATAGAGACATGTTAAAGTATGACACTGCAAGCATTGACCATTTTTACATGCCTACATTTTGCCTCTCTTCGAGACAATGCGATTGTGAGCATTGTTTCAAAGAAAAATCAAGAATAATGCCTCAGACAAAAATAAGTTATAATAATGCCCCCTTGATAAATTGGCTAGAAAAATCCAAAAAAGAGGCCAATCGATCGACAATGACGACATGAATCCATTGGTTCAAACAGAATGAAAATCGGAGGTCAAATGCAACAAATACAAGCATTACAAGGTTAATATGACCATGGCCAACACAACAAGGAGAAGGTGCATGTCCATCTAGGTACATCAAAAGGCTATAAAAGGAGGTGAGAGGGGTGAATATGGCTCATTTTACTCTCTAATTTGGTGGATTTGAAGCTCTAGAGCTAAGGAGACTAATTCAAGATGGTGAGCATTCTAGTGGAGGAGCACCTTGGGCAACGTGTACATAGCTTCAGATGATCGAAGGGCTCAAGAGCATAGGTGAGTAACTCAAAGACCCATGTGTCAATTTTGGTTGATTGCATGCTTATCTAGGACATTAGGGGACCTGTCCGGGGAGGGGAAGAGATAATTTCATATGTGCATGCACAAAATGCACACTTGCATGTTGTCTTTTGTGTAGGTGCCTAGGGGAAACTGCGTAGGTGCTGAGGGTAGGCAATCTGGCAAGTTAGTTAGGTAGATTGTTGACCAATGGGGACATGGGGGGTCCTAGGGCATAGACGGACTAAATAGGATAGGTTAGGGTAGAAATGCATGCCATTTGCGATTGAAAATGTGAAATACAAAAGTTAGGAAAAAACCCTAAAATTGATTGACATATGCCCCATTTGGATGCAGATGTGTTAGCATCCATTGATAACATGTGAGAGAAAACCAAACTGCTTAGACTTACAACATCAACTGAGAACTCATGAGAGAGACACCTTGTCAGTTTTATGACTACACTACATTACTTATATGCCCAAGATTAGGGGCAACATAGGACTCATCACTACATTAGAAGAGCAGTGACATTTAGAGACGTCATCATTTCATCTCCTGGCCAACGAGGCAAGAGTGACACTAGAGGATGTATGGTGCGTCCTCCAGATTCTAATACATGGAGAGAGAGCCATTTATGATCCTATGACAGGGAGAGACACTCTATATAGACTGTTTGAGTGTGGACCTTATTAGGACCTCTAAAATTTGCTAAATTTTGAGGTCCCATGTCGAGAAATTTACTTGTAGCACTCAGAGACTCCCCTGCAAAATCTTGCCCAACTAGCTCACTTTGGAGAGCTATGTTTTGAAGCCCGTTAGTTATCATGTAAAATGCCTTTGGAGAAGTATTGAGCACTTAGCAGAGATGGCATAGGTCATCTTGTAGCCTCCCGTGGTAAGATTTGACAATTTTTTCAAGTACTCAGTTTGAGGAGTCCATGAAGGTTCATTGTGTGTGCATTTCCAGATAAGCCTAAGTAGCCTACTTTGGAGGCTTGCATCTTGCACTCAGTTGATTATCATGATGAACTGCTTGTTCCCTTGTGTTCTCTGCAACTTTTTGTGCCCCCTCGTCTGCTCTTAGATTCCTATGATCTCGTTTGACATGTTTTCCTAGCCCAAATCATTTGCAATTTGTCAATTTATGCACTTTATATAGTGAAATGCTTTTCAACAAAGCTCACTTTGAGTGTTTATAACTTGTGTCCAGATGATTATTTTATCAAACCAAATGGTTCTTGTGATTCCCTGTAACTAAATGAGCTTGCATGAAAGGTTCTAGACCCTCATGACATCATTTGCTATTTTTTCAAAATGGATTTGAAACAGACTTTGGAGAGGGTTTTGATAGATGACAGTGGAGAAACAACTGAGTAGTCAACTTTGAGGTTTAAAATATTCCAACCCAGGAAGAGTTAAGAGAATCTGATTTGCAAAATTGTTCCAAATATATCAAATTGCATCCTAGTCAGTTGCCATGGCCTCATGGGGTCATTTGATCAGTTTTTGAAGGCAATTTACAGAGGCTCCTAACTAAATTTGGCATCCTGAAAAAGTTGCAAAATTTCAAAAATGAAAAAATGTCACAGGTCTTGGTATGGTCTCAAAAGTCTCCATTTTCAATCTCGTCAAATTCTGAGTTTGTTTCATGTATTATTTTAAAGTTTGCATTTTATCACTGCTAGCCACCACAGGTCAATTTACAAAGGAAGTACCTTAAATTTGAGAATTGCTCAAAATCCGACAAAAAACATGTTTTATTTTAATTATCATGACCGCTTGCAAATTTTCGTGGCTCCAGGATGCTAGGTTGGCCCACAGTGAAATTCCCCCAAAATGGCCATAGGAGAAATTAATTTTTTTTTTATTTCTCTATAATTCAGTGCAAATTTTAAAAGCATTTTTTAATGCTTTTAAATTAAGGAATTACATTCCAATTTGTGAAAAATAATGAGAGAACCAAAATATAGGCAATGATGTAAATGGGGCTTTATAAAGTATGTATTTTACCTGCTATCCCGCAGGCCAAACAAGAAAAAACTCTAATTTTGGAGGGAAGACGGGGTGAAGTGACAAAATGGTTTGGTGTGCCCGCATTCCCACAAAAGAATTTAGGGCAAACCAAAATTGGTTGCAGGTGCGCAGGAAGGTATTCTCAGTACCATAGAAAATGTGGAAATTGTTGCCCGAATGCTTCCTAAAGGTGTATCTCAGAGAAACGCCATGGTTTGTAGTTTATGCATTGAATAGGCTTTGGAAACTTCTGCAAAAGTTGTGTCCATGATTTTCCATCTCTTCCTTGCTTGAGCGATGCCTTGGAGAGGGTATCAACATTGGTCATAGCAGAATGTAAAGAAAATTATCTACTCCGCCTCCACCAATATGGGAACATTTGGAAAGGTGTAGACAGACATCAATGCATAAAGGAGGCATGTGAACTGTTTATTGCGGGATATTTTCATTAGAGGTTGATGTTTGCAGAGTGGTTGCCTATGTGCCGGGGTGGTGTAATTTTAACAAATATTGCAAAGATGTAAACTAAAGAGTTTTTACATTTAAAGGGTTAAATGGAAGTACGAGAGAAGATAATAATGTGGGTAACGAGTATGGAATTCTATATTGGAAAAGATTCAATCTGAAAAAAAATTTCTTACCCCCATAATGAAATGTTAAAGGTAAGTATCTTCAATCAAAGAAATAAATTGCAAAACAATAATATTCTCACCTACAGGTGAAAGTTTTTTATTTACAAAAAATGAAGGTCAAGTGAAATATTCCACCTATGCATTAAAGGGGAAAGTGAAATATGTCAATTAAATATTCTTGTCCAATATGAAAATAATTTCCCAAAGGGATATGCTATAGTAACTTTTCACTTTGAGGTGAAAAGTGTTTTCACAAAAGAAAGTAAAGACAAAAGGGGAGAACAAAACCAATTTGGTAGCAAATGGAATGAAAGAGAGAGCCAAAGTGTAGCTGGGCAAATATTTTTGTTAAGAGAAAATATTTCACAGGAGGAGGTAATGAATAGTTGAAAAGGACAAAGCTTAATATTGTTGGCAATTGGAGGAATTGATTATGTGTTGCATTAATGTTTTGTCATTGATGGCAACACCGACTATTTTTAATGTTTACCGATTTCTAGTATGTTCCGGTAGAGCGGTTGGATTATGATATTGATCCGATATGCTCTGGTATGCTTTGGTTTGTGGAATTGGTTTAAATCTGTCATTCATGCTATTCAGATGTGTATCACGATTAGTTGGTTCGAGATTTGATCACTCAGGAGCTATCATTTGTTCTAGTAACCCTTTTGGTCATCGGTAAGGGTTTTACCGGTAGAGATTTGTTGAAGATCTTTTGATGCACGTGATAAGTAGTGTTGATCTGGCTTCTAGATGGCTTTCAAGATGTTGTTGGTTATCTTGTTCATGTTCCCATTGATCGATGGTGTTGGATTTGGGTCCAGACCTAATGCTATCTTATTCGGCTAGGTTGTGGACCGGTTTATGTAACGTGTTGGTGGATGATCCCGATGTGTTACCGGTTGGGTTTATTGATTGGATTATGTTGTTTCGGTCTTAGACTGACTTGGTTGATCATTGGATTGAGGGTTTATGTTATGAATTTATTGTATTATCTTTTAGGTGGCCGACCTAATTGTTTAGGTCCCGGGTTGGTATAAATATGACGTAAGATCTCTTTGTAGATCATGGGATAAAGATTATGGGATTATCTGTGTGCGAATAAGGTTGTAATCATATGCAGAGGTTTTGGTCGATCATAGGTGATCGAATTAGGTTGGTGAAAGAGGTTTAAGACCTTTGGTACTGAGCGTAATCGGACCTGTATTCAGGCATAGGATATGCTATTCATGTAGTTCACTCTTCTTTCCAGATTGTAGTATGGATTTATTTTGTAGTCAGTGAGGCTCCTTTTGTGATGAGCAGTGTGCTCTAGGTTGTTGGCCTTCCTACATGTGTAGGCCCCTCTTTATGTAATCACATACTTACTGCAGAAGTATTATTTGACTGTGGGTAGGCTTCCCAACATGATTTTTCCCTTTACCGGGTTTTCCATGTACAAATCTTGGTGTTATCTTTTGTGGATGGTTGGTAAATGTTTTGTGGTTTATACTTGTGCTTAACTGTTATATCTATTATTCTGCTATTTGGTTTATGTATTCCGGTAATAAGGTTTTAATGCTTAAAGTTCTATAATCTATTAATAATTGATTCACCCCCCGCCCCCCCCCTCACAGTTGTTCACTGGTTATCTGTGTTGACTAACAAGTATTATTGCAATTGAGAGGGGAATTTGTTTTATTTTCAAAAAAGAGAAAGAAGAGAACAAATATTTTCAGTTGGTTAAAGGAATAAAGAATATTCAAAATGCAAATCAGATTTTGAGAGGGAACACTGTCAGCATCAGAATACTTCTAGAGTTTCCTTCTTCTCCATTTCTTCCATTTTCTTCTTCAATGTACAGGTTTTGAAGTTGGGATCTGGACAAATAAAATAGGGAAAATGTTCAGTCTAGGGCTAGATTTTTGTCCATAGAAAATGGGTATGTGAATTTTGTGGTAGCATTGATCAGTTTGGGCAGATTGAAGAAAATATTGTAATATTGTCTTTGTTTTGTGTTGTCAAATTACATATGAATTGAAGCATCCAGGATGTTTTAATTTGTCACTACAATATTTTTGCAGTTGTATAATTTGTGTATGGGCTTCTTCAAGGAAGAATTAAATTCTACATATAGGTTATTGTGAGTTTGAGAGAACAAAATAAATCTGTAAGAATGATTTTGCAATAATATAAGAGGTTGTGGTAATGTCAAGAATTGGTGCGAAAGGGCCACTGGTTTTTTAAATATCTACTATTCAATTTTCTATTCATTATCTTGGATTTGACTCTATGCCTAATAGATAGGAACTGATCTATGATATTCTCAGATTTGGCTCAGAAATAATCAATTTCATTAATAATCTTTTCTTTCCTTGTTTTTAATGGTAGGATTCGAATAGGATTCTTTACTCTCAGTTATGTGTCAATAATGTATAAAGTCATAATGGAGCCGATTCTAAAGAAATTCATGTGTTCTGATTCATTCCACTAAGAGTCATTTGTTGAATGCAATATTCATTATGAAATTGCTTAAGATTTATAAATATTGCAAAAAAGTCACCCCTAGGTCTCGCAGAGCCTGAAGTGTAGGGGAAATATTTATTTCCTATTAGTTGGCCAAGTCCAATGTTAGGATTGAGCATAAAGTCTAGCTACCTTTTAGATCTAAACATTTTGTTAATTAGGAAAAAACCAAAAAACCCAATGACTTGGAGCTTCTAGGCTACAAAATCTGTTGGGAGACTATGGTACAGGATTATGAGAGACTATATGTCATGATAGCAGTTGTCATAGCAGTACTATTGACACCAAACAAACAAGGACATGTATTTACAATTGGATGGGGTAGATTCCTCAAGCACGTGGCCATGTTTGCATGGGGACCATGTATGCTAGGGATGCTATATTTTTAGTTGCATCAGATTGTGTACAAGGGTGCACAGACACTCAGTTGTGGGCTCTCATTACTCAAAGTATGGGCATTTGAGCACATTTCGATATTCAGACCCATTCCAGATAGAAAGTTCATTCCAGATATGCCATATGTTTACTAATACAAAGAGGCATTGTCACGAGGTCTATATGAGTTCATATTGTACTGGTGTCACGAGTTGGATAAACTCAGGGAATTTACTTAGAGATTGTATAGAGATTATCTTAGATGGCCAAATGACACAGAGCATCTACCATACTGTCGACATGAGAGGTTCTTGATAGATTGGACTATTAATAGACAAAGAGTGATTAAGATACAACTGCTAGATAGGGTGAGATGATAGTTTGGTGAGCAGTAGGATGTGCCCACGGGTACAACATACTTCGCTTGGTAAAGTAGTGTGGCCTATTAAAATTTTGCTTAATTATAACCTAGATAATGGGGATGGGATTTAGATGTTGGAGATGCAGGTACTGAAGTAGAGTATGATAGATGGTTTGCAGAGCATCGTTGATACCACTAACAAATATAGAGGTTCCAGTACCTAGGTCATAGTAGGAGTTTCTTAGAGAGGAGGATTTGGATCAAGATGATGATGATGATGACAAGATAGATGATGAGGAGGAGGAGGATGAGGTTGAGGATGAGGATGAGGATGAGGAGGACAAGGAGGATGAGGATGAGGATGTTGGGAGTCTTATGCACATGCAAGTTGACCAGCTAGAGGATGAGCCACTACAGGTTGTACATTGGGGATGGTATAGACCAAATTAGAGATCTTGGTATATAAAGGGCCATAGTGAGGAGCTAGAGAGAGTGCATTGTAGAGTTGCAGAGATGGATATCTGAACTTTAGATAGAAAGAGATTAGATTAGGACTGAGCGAGATCAATTGGTAGCAGACAAAGATAGATATACAGATATATATATATATATATATATATATATATATATATATATATATATATAACAAAGATAACTAGTCTGATAGCTTCTCAGGACACAACGGTATCCCAGGTTTAGAGGATAGAGGAGGCCATGCGGGAGTTCATGAATTCTATCAGAGATGTCATTGTGTGGGAATTTGGGTGTATGCTATTTGAGTCAAGAGAGAAGGTGCGATACTGGAGGATGCTATATGAGAGTGCAGTTCCACTAGAGCAAAGAGTACCATCTTATTGGTCATGGTCTAGTATATGCAACTATGATTATGCTATGCGTTTTGAATATATATATATATATATTATGCAATGCAAAAAAGTGAATTTTTTTTTTTCTCTTATGTAATTCAACGAATAATGATAGTATGCAATTTTTTTTTTGTGTTTTTATGTGATGCAATGAATGATTATGATATGCAAATGTGCTAACCCATCAATGCAAGATGCAATTATTTTTGTATGCTAGAGTACTAAATCAAACTAACTATAAGGATTGACAAAAGAAATGTTAGCAAGAGGAAATTAGATAAAGAAAAATTAGTGATGAAGGAATATTGCTTTCACAAATGCAAAAAATGTAGGTGAGAGCCTTTATTTAATGTGAAAAAAATGGATATGACACACCATGGCATTGAAGACCAGGGCAATAATGCAATCCCATTTTGCATAAAGAAGACACATTGCAAACAATGAATGTTTTAACCATCCTAAGACATTGTGTTCGTCAAAGGTTGAGGTATGTGTGACAACCACAATGCGAACATGCCAACACAGAAACCTAAGACATACTTTCCCTAGAATGTTATGAAACATCCAACAAACAGAAGATAAAAAAAACTATGAGCCATCCCAGCCACTCTAAATCACTTAGGGACATCATCAAGCAACATAGAAACATGATCGAAGATACATCAATGAAAAGATAAGACTCACAAATCCAAACAAGTCAAACAACCACTCTGATCTTGTTGTCAAAATTGATAATGTTTGTTTGATGATAAGATGATCATGTTGTCAGGTTTTAGGAAATGCACTACCCCATCTAAGACAAGACATAGTCTGGTTTTGAGTATACCACACCCTATATAAGACACATGATAATGTTGATGTTGTTGGTGATTGATACGACAATTTCGATCAGTTTGAAAGCTTGCTTGGTTGAACAGTTCATCTATTAATGTGTGATTCATTAAGCACAATGTTTGTTGTGTTTTCTATCTATGTCTACTCACTTGCATATCTATGGACAAGAGGGATAGTTTATTAATGATATAAAACAAAATTTGATTGATTTTTAGATTTTTGTGCATTACAATTTTTAGGGTTTTTGAACTTTTTAATTTTTTTTGGTGCTTTTAAAGATATTTTATGATGTTTTTGGATTATTTCAAGACGTTTTTCAAATATTTTTGGATTATTTCAAGATATTTTTCAAATGTTTTTGGATTAGTTTAGGACCCTTTTTAAATGTTGTTGGATTATTTCATGACCTTTTTTGAATTTTTTTGGATTATTTCAAAATATTTTTTATTTTTTTTGCTTTTTCAAGACTTTAACATTTTTTATTTATTTGCC
The DNA here is from genome assembly GCF_030272615.1 of Cryptomeria japonica. Taxonomy (NCBI): domain Eukaryota; kingdom Viridiplantae; phylum Streptophyta; class Pinopsida; order Cupressales; family Cupressaceae; genus Cryptomeria; species Cryptomeria japonica. The sequence goes on along the minus strand of NC_081414.1, from coordinate 553,278,951 downwards.
CCTAGTGTCTAGCAAGGCAAGGAATATGATGAATGGATAAAGGTAATATAGAGGCCATTTATTATGGAGACAAAGCATATTCAATTCTCAAGGGCTATCGTGCGATGGGATAAGGGATTGAATATGACAATGTAAAGCAATGACATGGCATGAGGGACATGTCAAGAGGTTTTTGAAACCATGTTTTGCATTTTACGTCCTTATGTCGGATCAAGATCAAGGGATGGAAAATAGTGTATGGACAGTGATAGAGACATACTTTTTGCTCGCTTGATGTAGACACATTTTGCTATGATGTACTATACTTGCAAGCCATGCTTGATACAGACAGACTAATTTTTGTACTCCATACTTTTGATATATATATATATGCAACTATGATTATGCTATGCATTATATATATATATATATATATATATATATATATATATATATATATATTATGCAATGCAAAAAAGTGAACTTTGTTTTTGTTTTTTTCTCTCTTATGTAATTCAACAAGTAATGATAGTATGCAATTTTTTTTTCTGTGTTTTTATGTGATGCAATGAATGATTATGATATGCAAATGTGCTAACCCATCAATGGAAGATGCAATTATTTTTGTTTACTAGAGTACTAAATCAAACTAACTATAAGGATTGACGAAAGAAATGTTAGCAAGAGGAAATTAGATGAAGAAAAATTAGTGATGAAGGAATATTGCTTTCACAAATGCAAAAAATGTAGGTGAGAGCCTTTATTTAATGTGAAAAAAATGGATATGACACACCATGGCATTGAAGACCAGGGCGATAATGCAATCCCATTTTGAATAAAGAAGACACATTGCAAACAATGAATGTTTTAACCATCCGAAGACATTGTGTTCATCAAAGGTCGAGGTATGTGTGACAACCACAATGCGAACATGCCAACGCAGACACCTAAGACATACTTTCCCTAGAATGTTATGAAACATCCAACAAACAGAAGATAAAATAAACCATGAGCCATCCCAGCCACTCTAAATCACTTAGGGACATCATCAAGCAATATAGAAACATGATCGAAGATACATCAATGAAAAGATAAGACTCACAAATCCAAACAAGTCAAACAACCACTCTGATCTTGTTGTCAAAATTGATAATGTTTGTTTGATGATAAGATGATCATACTATCAGGTTTTAGGAAATGCAGTACCCCATCAAAGACAAGACATAGTCTGGTTTTGAGTATACCACACCTTATATAAGACACATATAATGTTGATGTTGTTGGTGATTGATACAACAATTTCGATCAGTTTGAAAGCTTGCTTGGTTGAACAGTTCATCTATTAATGTGTGATTCATTAAGCACAATGTTTGTTGTGTTTTCTATCTATGTCTACTCACTTGTATATCTATGGACAAGAGGGATAGTTTATTAATGATATAAAATGAAATTTGATTGTTTGTTAGATTTCTATGTTTTACAAATTTTAGGGTTTTTGAACTTTTTTTTTTTTTTTGTGCTTTTTAAGATATTTTACGATGTCATTGGATTATTTCAAGACGTTTTTCAAATATTTTTGGATTATTTCAAGATATTTTTCAAATGTTTTTGGATTAGCTTAGGACCTTTTTCAATTGTTTTTGGATTATTTCATGACCTTTTGTGAATGTTTTTGGATTATTTCAAGACATTTTTTTTTCCTTTTTCAAGACTTTAACATTTTTTATTTATTTGCCCCTAGTGTCTAGCAAGACAAGGAATATGATGAATGGATAAAGGGAAGATAGAGGCCATTTATTATGGACACAAAGAAGATTCAATTCTCAAGGGCTATCGTGCAATGGGATAAGGGACTGGATATGACAATGTAAAGCAATGACATGGCATGAGGGACATGTCAAGAGGTTTTTGAAACCATGTTTTGTATTTTACATCCTTACGTCGGATCAAGATCAAGGGACCGAAAAGAGTGTATGGACAATGATAGGATATAGATAGGATAAGAAAGATCAAAAATGGATAAGGGATATGATTAGGATAAGGGAAATAGACAAGGTGAAGCCCATAAGATGTATGATGCTAATAGAAAATCCCTAGCCTTATCAAGACCAAAGGTGAAAAAGGGGATATGGATATAGATAGGATAATGGATTTGAGGGATGAAGGATAATGAAGGACGATAGGATAGTGAAGGGCAATATGATATGATAGGATAATGTTAAGCAATTGCAACTAGTGAGTGTTGAGCCATCCTTCATGACCTTAGTTAGTATTTTCTCTACTTGTGCTATGAATATAATTGAAAAGGGATGAGGATATTGATTGATTCCAATCATTGTAAAATTGTTGGTAAAAGTGAGCTGTAGAAAACGGGCTTGTTCATTCATCTTGGTGACAAAGTGTTTATATTGGATGTCATTATTCCAAATGGCTTGAGTTTTTATATTTGACACATTTACAAATAGGGATATTGATTTGAGATATCATTGGTAGAGATCTTCTTGTAGTGTGTAAGCCAAGAGATCACATAGTTTTTGGATCAAAAGAGGAACCAGATAGGGTAATGCTACAGTTGGGAAAATGTGAAATAAATCATGTTTGTAAACTTTCTGCTGGTTTTTAAGGCTATTTTTGGATCGCAAATGAAATTTTATACGTTTCAAATGGTACCCATACCATTTCTCATGTATGGGCAATGGTTTTGCAACTATTTCGCTCATTTTTGTGTTGCTGGTGATATAAAAAATGACCCAAAAATGTTGAACACACCTTTCTTTATTGTAGATTGTTTGGGAAGGGTTTGGATGAATTGGACATTTTCATTAGAGGTGATGTTTGCAGAGTGGTTGCCTATGTGCCAGGGTGGTGTAATTTTAACAAATATTGCAAAGAATGTAAACTACAAAGTTTTTAGATTTAAAGGGTTAAATGGAAGTACTAGAGAAGATATTACTGTCGGTAAGGAGTATGGAATTCTATATTGGAAAAGATTCAATCTGAAAAAAAAATTCTTACCCCCATAATGAAATGTTAAAGGTAAGTATCTTCAATCAAATAAATAAATTGCAAAACAATAATATTCTCACCTACAGGTGAAAGTTTTTTATTTACAAAAAATGAAGGTCAAGTGAAATATTCCACCTGTACATTATTAGGGAAAGTGAAATATGTCAATTAAATATTCTTGTCCAATATGAAAATAATTTCCCAAAGGGATATGCTATAGTAACTTTTCACTTTGAGGTGAAAAGTATTTTCACAAAAGAAAGTAAAGACAAAAGGGGAGAACAAAACAAATTTGGTAGGAAATTGAATGAAAGAGAGAGCCAAAGTGTAGCTAGGCAAATATTTTTGTTAAGAGAAAATATTTCATGGGAGGAGGTAATGAATAGTTGAAAAGGACAAAGCTTATTGTTGTTGGCAATTGGAGGAATTGATTATGTGTTGCATTAATGTTTTGTTATTGATGGCAACATCAGCTATTTTGAATGTTTACCGGTTTCCAATAGGTTCTGGTAGAGCGGTTGGATTATGATATTGATCTGGTATGCTCTGGTATGCTTCGGTTTGTGGAATTGGTTTAGATCTGTCATTCATGCTATTCAGATGTGTATCACAATTAGTTGGTTCGAGATTTGATCACTCAAGAGCTATCATTTGTTCTAGTAACCCTTTTGGTCACCAGTAAGGGTTTTACCGGTAGAGCTTTGTTAAAGATCTTTTGATGCACGTGATAAGTGGTGTTGATGTGGCTTCTAGATGGCTTTTAGGATGTTGTTGGTTATCTTGTTCATGTTCCCATTGATCGATGGTGTTGGATTTGGGTCTAGACCTAATGCTATCTTATTCGGCTAAGTTGTGGACCAGTTTATGTAACATGTTGGTGGATGATCCCGATGTGTTGCCGGTTGGGTTTATTGATTGGATTATGTTGTTTCGGTCTTAGATTGACTTGGTTGATCATTGGATTGACGGTTTATGTTATGAATTTATTGTATTATCTTTTAGGTGGCCGACCTAATTGTTTAGGTCCCGGGTTGGTATAAATATGATGTAAGATCTCTTTGTAGATCATGGGATAAAGGTTATGGGATTATCTGTGTGTGAATAAGGTTGTAATCATATGCAAAAGTTTAAGACCTCTGGTACTAAGTGTAATCGGATCTATATTCAGGCATAGGATATGTTATTCGTGCAGTTCACTCTTCTTTCCAGATTGTAGTCTTGATTTATTTTGTAGTCAGTGAGGCTCCTTTTGTGATGAGAAGTGTGCTCTAGGTTGTTGGCCTTCCTACATGTGTAGGCCCCTCTTTATGTAATCAAATATTTACTGCAAAAGTATTATCTAACTATGGGTAGGCTTCCCAACATGGTTTTTTCCTTTACCGGGTTTTCCATGTACAAATCTTGGTGTTATCTTTTGTGGATGGTTGGTAAATGTTATGTGGTTTATACTTGTGCTTAACTGTTATATCTGTTATTTCGCTATTTGGTTTATGTATTCCGGTAATAAGGTTTTGTAGTCACATAAATCTGTCCAGTTTAATTAAATGAATATTCGCTATTTATTTGATTAAAAACCCACTAGTTGTCAGTTAATTAAATTAATATTTAATTGATTCATCTTCAAACATTCTCCTATTAATTAAATAAATTATTTAATTTATTTTAATTAATTCACTATACCAAATTCCCATTCAATTAAATGAATAAATCATATTTATTTCATTTAATCCCCTTTTCCTCTTTTAAAAAAATTAAATAGAACATTTATTTAAAACATTTATCCCCCCCCCCCAACTTGCATTTTCCTACATCTCCCACTTGCCCTTCCTAAATTCTTCTAGAACCTATCTAATCCTAATCAATTAGCCTAATCCATCCCCTAATTATTGTCACATTCCTAAGCAACTTGAAGTCACTTCTCAAAGACTTCAAAGTCTTTGAAAAGCATTAAATGCTTGGTGTGATCAACAAGTTAACCTCTAAAGTCTTCCAAACCACTTATGGCTCTTACATGACCATTTATGGTTAACCCCTAACACAACCCTCATGTGACTCATGTGTCTCTTCAAGCATTTATTGCTTTGACCATGGTTATCCCTTTTTACCTTTGCACAAGAGTTTATCCATTGGATAAAAGCTTTATTCTTTGAATAAAGAATTTATTCACTCAACCCAACCTTGACCTTAACTCCCAAGTTAACTCTCAGGTCATGTCAAGCATTTAATGCTTATTCCCTCTCCTCTCAACCTATCTCATACGGACACTTGTCATCCTGGGATTGGGTTGAAAGCCATCACATGGATTGAATATCATTCAATCCTGACCCTTGTTGAGATTAGTCAATCTCAACCATCCATTGCTCCATTTTTCCTATAAATAGAGCTCATTTCTTCATAATCTAGATCTTGAAAACTTGTATGCATCTAAGTTATAGAGAATTTTAGAGAGCATTTAGCATAAATCACTAATATATTGTTATTTTGGCCTAAAATAAATCATTTTAGCATCTTAGCATCTAATATTAGCTTTTGTTCACATCTGCATAAGCATTTTAGAGTAAACATTTCAATCTTGAACCTGCATAAGCATTCATAGTGCAAAAAGTTGTTGAGAGCTACACTAGTTTGGAACTTGGAGAAGAGAGGAACAAAGGAGAAGGAGCTAAGAGCATGTTAGGAGGCATTTGGAGATGTCACATTATATTTACTTTCCTAGTTAAATATTTCTTCATGTTTTTGGTGTCTCTTTTGATATGCCTGCTTAGATTAGTTTTTGGTTGATTAACACTAATGATTTCTTGTGTTTTTGTGTGTTATTCCACCACAGGTTCTAGTCTAACCATTGTCCATTTTGCAGAGAATCATGTTTTAATGCTTAAAGTTCTATAATCTATTAACAACTGATTCACCCCCCCCAACCCCCCTCTCAGTTGTTCACCGGTTATCTGTGTTGTCTAACAATTATTATTGCAATTGAGAGGGGAATTTGTTTTATTTTCAAAAAAGAGAAAGAAGAGAACAAATATTTTCAGTTGGTTAAAGGAATAAAGAATATTCAAAATGCAGATCAGATTTTGAGAGGGACAACTGTCAACATCAGAATACTTTTGGAGCTTCCTTCTTCTCTATTTCTTCCTTTTCCTTCTTCAATGTACACGTTTTGAAGTTGGGATCTAGAGAAATAAAATAGGGAAAATGTTCAGCCTAGGGCTAGTTTTTTGTCCATAGAAAATGGGTATTTGAATTTTGTGGTAGCATTAATTAGTTTGGGCAGATTGAAGAAAATATTGTAATATTGTCTTTGTTTTGTGTTGTCAAATTACATATGAATTGAAGCATCCAGGATGTTTTAATTTGTCACTACAATATTTTTGCAGTTGTATAATTTGTGTATGGGCTTCTTCAAGGAAGAATTAAATTCTATATATAGGTTATTGTGAGTTTGAGAAAACAAAATAGATCTGTAAGAATGATTTTGCAATAATATAAGAGGTTGCGGTAATGTCAAGCATTGGTGCGAAAAGGCCACTGGTTTTTTAAATATCTACTATTCAATTTTCTATTCATTATATTGGATTTGACTCTATGCCTAATAGATAGGAACTGATCTATGATATTCTCAGATTTGGCTTAGAAATAATCAATTTCATTAATAATCTTTTCTTTCCTTGTTTTTAATGGTAGGATTAGAATAGGATTCTTTACTCTCAGTTATGTGTCAATAATGTATAAAGTTAGAATGGAGCCAATTCTAAAGAAATTCATGTGTTCTGATTCATTCCACTAAGATTCATCTATTGAATGCAATATTCATTATGAAATTGCTTAAGATTTATAAATATTGCAAAAGAGTCACCCCCTAGGTCTCGCAGAGCCTGAAGTGTAGGGGAAATATTTATTTCCTATTAGTTGGCCAACTTCAATGTTAGGATTGAGCATAAAGTCTAGCTACCTTTTAGATCTAAACATTTTGTTAATTAGGAAAAAACCAACAAACCTGATGACTTGGAGCTTCTAGGCTACAAAATCTGTTGGGAGACTATGGTACAAGATTATGAGAGACTATATGTCATGATTGCAGTTGTCATAGCAGGACTATTGACACCAGACAAACAAGGACATGTATTTACAATTGGATGGGCTAGATTTCTCAAGCACATGGCCATAGAGAGTATAATGTTTGCATGGGGACCATGTATGCTAGGGATGTTATATTTTTAGTTGCATCAGATTGCATACAAGGGTGTACAAACACTCAGTTGTGGGCTCTCATTATTCAAAGTATGGGCATTTGAGCATATTGCAGTATTCATACCCATTCTAGATAGAAAGTTCATTCCAGATATGCCATATGTTTACTAATATAGAGAGGCATTGTCACAAGGCCTATATGGGTTCATATTGTACTGGTGTCACAAGTTGGATAAACTTAGAGAATTTACTTAGAGATTGTATAGAGATTATCTCAGATGGCCAGATGACATAGAACATCTACCATATTGTCGACATGAGAGGTTCGTGATAGACTGGACTATTAATAGACAAAGAGTGATTAAGATTCAACTGCTAGATAGGGTGAGATGATAGTTTGGTGAGCAGTAGGATGTGCCCATAGGTACAACATACTATGCTTGATCAAGTAGTGTGGCCTATTAAAAGTTTGCTTAATTACAACCTAGACAATGGGGATGGGATTGAGATGTTGGAGATGTAGGTACTAAAGTAGAGTATGATAGATTGTTTGCAGAGCATCATCGATACCACTAGCAAATCTAGAGGTTCCAGTACCTAGGTCACAGTAGGAGTTTCTTAGAGAGGAGGATTTGGATCAAGATGATGATGATGATGACAAGGATGATGATGAGGATGAGGAGGATGAGGATGTGGAGGATGAGGATGAGGATGAGTAGGACAAGGAGGATGAGGATGAGGATGTTGGGATTCCTATGCACATGTAGGTGGACCAGCCAGAGGATGAGCCGCTACAGGTTGTACTATTGCGGATGATATAGACCAAATTAGAGATCTTGTTATATACAGGGCCATAGTGAGGAGCTAGAGAGAGTGAATTGTAGAGTTGCAGAGATGGATATCTAAACTTTAGATAGAGAGAGATTAGATTAGGACTATGCAAGATCAATTGGTAGCAGACAAAGATAGATATACAAAGAGGGATATATATATAGAACAAAGATAACTATCTGATAGCTTCTAAAGACACAACGGTATCCCAGGTTTAGTGGATAGAGGAGGCCATGCGGGAGTTCATGAATTCTATCAGAGATGTCATTGTGTGGGAATTTGGGTGTATGCTATTTGAGTCAAGAGAGCAGGTGCGATACTGGAGGATGCTATATGAGAGTGTAGTTCCACTAGAGAAAAGAGCACCATCTTATCAGTCATGGTCTAGTATAGAGAGAAAATCTCACTCGCAGAGGACACATAGAAACATGGGAGTGATTGGGCTAGGGCAACCAACATAGACAGGACTAGGGATAGGAGGAGCTTCATCTTGAGGACAGGATAGAGGCTACGAGGACAGAGGGATCACCTAGTGATAGAGACATACTTTTTGCTCGCTTGATGTAGACACATTTTGCTATGATGTACTATACTTGCAAGCCATGCTTGATACAGACAGACTAATTTTTGTACTCCATACTTTTGATATATATATATATGCAACTATGATTATGCTATGCATTATATATATATATATATATATATATATATATATATATTATGCAATGCAAAAAAGTGAACTTTGTTTTTGTTTTTTTCTCTCTTATGTAATTCAACAAGTAATGATAGTATGCAATTTTTTTGTCTGTGTTTTTATGTGATGCAATGAATGATTATGATATGCAAATGTGCTAACCCATCAATGGAAGATGCAATTATTTTTGTATACTAGAGTACTAAATCAAACTAACTATAAGGATTGACGAAAGAAATGTTAGCAAGAGGAAATTAGATGAAGAAAAATTAGTGATGAAGGAATATTGCTTTCACAAATGCAAAAAATGTAGGTGAGAGCCTTTATTTAATGTGAAAAAAATGGATATGACACACCATGGCATTGAAGACCAGGGCGATAATGCAATCCCATTTTGAATAAAGAAGACACATTGCAAACAATGAATGTTTTAACCATCCGAAGACATTGTGTTCATCAAAGGTCGAGGTATGTGTGACAACCACAATGCGAACATGCCAACGCAGACACCTAAGACATACTTTCCCTAGAATGTTATGAAACATCCAACAAACAGAAGATAAAATAAACCATGAGCCATCCCAGCCACTCTAAATCACTTAGGGACATCATCAAGCAACATAGAAACATGATCGAAGATACATCAATGAAAAGATAAGACTCACAAATCCAAACAAGTCAAACAACCACTCTGATCTTGTTGTCAAAATTGATAATGTTTGTTTGATGATAAGATGATCATGTTGTCAGGTTTTAGGAAATGCACTACCCCATCTAAGACAAGACATAGTCTGGTTTTGAGTATACCACACCCTATATAAGACACATGATAATGTTGATGTTGTTGGTGATTGATACGACAATTTCGATCAGTTTGAAAGCTTGCTTGGTTGAACAGTTCATCTATTAATGTGTGATTCATTAAGCACAATGTTTGTTGTGTTTTCTATCTATGTCTACTCACTTGCATATCTATGGACAAGAGGGATAGTTTATTAATGATATAAAACAAAATTTGATTGATTTTTAGATTTTTGTGCATTACAATTTTTAGGGTTTTTGAACTTTTTATTTTTTTTTGGTGCTTTTAAAGATATTTTATGATGTTTTTGGATTATTTCAAGACGTTTTTCAAATATTTTTGGATTATTTCAAGATATTTTTCAAATGTTTTTGGATTAGTTTAGGACCTTTTTTAAATGTTGTTGGATTATTTCATGACCTTTTTTGAATTTTTTTGGATTATTTCAAAATATTTTTTATTTTTTTTGCTTTTTCAAGACTTTAACATTTTTTATTTATTTGCCCCTAGTGTCTAGCAAGGCAAGGAATATGATGAATGGATAAAGGTAATATAGAGGCCATTTATTATGGAGACAAAGCATATTCAATTCTCAAGGGCTATCGTGCGATGGGATAAGGGATTGAATATGACAATGTAAAGCAATGACATGGCATGAGGGACATGTCAAGAGGTTTTTGAAACCATGTTTTGCATTTTACGTCCTTATGTCGGATCAAGATCAAGGGATGGAAAATAGTGTATGGACAGTGATAGGATATGGATAGGATAAGAAAGATCAAAAATGGATAAGCGATATGATTAGGATAAGGGAAATGGACAAGGTGAAGCCCATAAGATGTATGATGCTAATAGAAAATCCCTAGCCTTATCAAGACCAAAGGTGAAAAAGGGGATATGGATATAGATAGGATAATGGATATGAGGGATGAAGGATAATGAAGGACGATATGATAGTGAAGGGCAATATGATATGATAGAATAATGTAAATGAAACCTGCCCCCAAGTGCAGAATGCAAGGAGATGAAAGATTACACATGACACCTATTTGCCAAGTTTTCACCATGGTACTTGCCCAAGGTGCATGCTTGCTAGTTTTCACTAGTGGATAAATTATTTTTCTTTACTTTTAATTTTTTTTTTCTTTTTTCAATTTTTTTTCTTTTTTTCTATTTCACACAAGGCACCTATTTGCTAGGATTTCACCAAGGTGATGCTTTTTCACTTTTTTTTTGTATTTGACTTTTTAGTAGAAAATGGACACATGATAGGGGATGGAAGAAGGACTCAAGCACCTTGTTGTTTGGATGGTAGCCTTCCAAAATGGACCATGACTATTAAAAGTATGCTCAAAGATGTTGGCAAGATAATGACATGGAAATGAAATGGGATGAAGGTAAGGATTTATACAAAAGATTATATTAGAGGGATGGAAGGGTGGAAAATATGGATTGGATAATGGATAGGGTATTGGAAAAATTATGCTTGAGTGGATGGAAATGTTGGCAAGATCAACATTGGCACACACCTTGAGGGATGGTGGACTGATGGAGGAAAAGTGGATCTCAGATTTTGAGATTTAGATATAGGAAAGGATGGTGATTTGAAAGCTAGAAAATGTTTGAACAAAGGAATATAAATTTTGGATGTCAACTTGTATTTTCTTTAGACTACTTTGCTTCAAGGAGCTGCTTAGGAATCACCATGATTTTTTATTTTTTATTCTTTTGTGGTTTCTTGGAACACATTACTTGTACAAGCTCCTTAGGAACCCATATAGCTTTTGACTTTTTCTTCTTTTTCTCTATAGGCTTTTGTGGCATTTTGGATATTTCTTTTTTGTTTTGGATCATATTTTTCTTTGTTTTGACATGTCAATTAGATGGGACATGTTGATCCTTAAATGCATGTGAATTTTTGGACTTATGGACTTTATGCTTGGCATCCAAATTGCTTGGAATAGTGGGATTAATGGATGGATAAGAATGAAATGGAGGTCGTTTGGATGGGTGAAAGGTTCTCAAGGATGTGTGCCTTTATTGATCTTAAATAGTGGATGAAGGGATATAAGGACCTAAGATGGATGGAAGAGATGAAGTGTTAGGTATATGTTTGGATTTTGATGGAGGGATGTAGGATTTAGTAGGGGTACCAATGCCTTTCTAGTGAGCTATGCAACCATGGTCATGACAATTATGATTTATTTTGATATTGAGGAGTTCTAAAATACCTTTCTTGTGGAGGTTGACCTCTTTGCCTTGATAAATCTTTTGCCCAATGGGATACTTGTTGGTTTGATAGGAAGACATGAGTCCATTCTAAGTGGAGGAACTCATTTGATATGTAGGGGGTTCATGACGGATACTAGGAGAAATAATAAGTTCTTGACGGAGACTAGGATCATGCGGTGGACATGGAGCAATGATAGGATCTTTAGGTAGAATAGGAAGAATGATAGGTTCATCTCAGGAGATGGAATATTGTGGGGGACATGAAGGATTAATACATGGAGATGAAGAAATGGTATAATCTTGTGGAGGATCTAGAGGGGTGATGGGATCTTGACAAGAAGGGTGATCATCGAATTCTACTTTAAGGGTGCTTTTCTCTTGAATTTCAACGAGATCATTGGAAAGGATCAAAGGGATATCTTGATCTTGCTTAGAAAGTGGAATGTCAATGGGATTTAAAATAATATTTTGTTCATGAAATGGAAGGGGATCATTTCGGATAGGATGGTCTGAGATGGTGGAATCATCAAAGGAAATGATATCTTGGTCAATAGATAAATGGGATTGTTCATTCTTGGTATCTTTGTCTTGATCTTCATTCTTTGAGTCATCCTCTTGACATGGGGTATTATTTTGAATATGCATGCGGGATTTTGGGAAGGAATCAATGTTTTGATATGAGGGAGATGGACTTTGAATGAGATCCTCTTAAATAGGTTTGATGGGAAATGAAGCACATGGTGACATTGGGTCTATCATTTTTGAAGCATGGCAGGGACTTGCATCATAAATTGAGTTAGCATGGAGATCTATTGTGGATAGACCTTGGGAGGTATCAATGGATGTATGAATTGATGGAGATGGTGTAGATTGCTCATGTGAAACTTCAAAAGATGAAGGAATGGTAGAAGGCATGGAGGCTACTTGAGAGTCAATTTTTCATGGGAAGATGAGCAATTGCTAGACATGGGTAGATGACCATGTTCAAAATTAATCTTTTGTGTATAAACTAGTATTTGAATCAAATCATTAAGAGTTTTGGTTTTTTTTTTTGTCGTTTGGTTGATCTTGTTTTTTATATTACTTGGACATTTGAGGACATAAAAGGACATTCATTGACATGTGATGCAATTGGAGAAAAATTCAATTGTGTAATTGTATGTGACATTGTGACCTTGATAAGTGTTGACTCTATTGTGCAATTAAATGTGGTAGTGAGGGTTGTGTAGTTGCTTGAAAAATACCTAGTTACATTGGAAGAAAAGTTGGTTCAAAATTGGGTGATGGCCCTAGTTGAATTATACCAAACTTTGGTTGCATGATATTACCCCTTGGTTGTGTCATGTTGAACTCTGGTCATGTTAGACTGAATATGTTTTGATTTGAGATTTGATTGAACATAGTTTGATCAAATGAGGTTTGAGTTGGGACTTGGTCGAACGAAGCTTGATTTGGGACTTGATCAAATGAAACATGATTTGGGACTTGGTTAAAGTTTACAGTTTTTATTTGAAATTGTTTCATCATGTCTATTTGGGAGATGAGAGCTTGTATGTCTAATTGTGTGATGAGAGCTTGTACATCAACTAACTCAAAGTTTTGGTTTGGACCTTTAAATTTTTGAAATAGTTTGGACATTTCGGATCTAATCTTTTCACTATTTTTTAGTTTTTGTTCTAAGATCTTTGTTTCTTGAGCTAGTTTCTCCTCTAGTTTTTGTATTGGGCATGACAAGTTTGTGATAACTCAATGATGAACCATGAGTACCAAAGCAGTACTAAGAGGGGGGGGGGTGAATCAGTACAAACACAAATATAGTCCAAAACTGGTTTGACATCAAATACCCCAAATGACTAACAAACAGGGATACCGGTAAAACAAAGTGCAACCGGTAACATCCAGTACAGCTCACTTAGTCATGAACCAGTCACTCAATAAGCTACCCTCTTTGCTCAATACTACTATATCATTATATTCTCATGCTTAAACAGGTAAACTTAACCATCAGATCTTCACAACAGTGAGTTCAATATGTTTTATAGATAGGCATAAAACATAGAACCTTCATATGCTTAATAGGTAAAACAAAACATCACAAGACAAAAGCATTTCACATGACACACATATTTTTCACGTGGAAACCCAACTGGGAAAAACCACGGTGGAGATGAATACCCACAAGTTGCTTTTTGAACTCTTTAGAAGTCCACTCTGTTAGGAGCCTTGTCTAGTTAAGGACATTATAATAGGTTCTAGTAGTAACCGATCCTGTTAGGGATCACCCAGTTAAGGGTTAAACCCGATAGGGTCACCTTGTTAGAGGATTTCAAGAACTCAATAGCTGAAAGGATCTCCTAAGCTCTCTAGCTTCTCAGAACTCATTAGCCTTGAGTTACCTAGTTAAGGGATTTTAATCAAGCCAGTTAAGACCACCCGATTCAAGGGATTTTGAATCAAGCCAGTTAAGGCTACCCTGTTAGGGGATTTTACAACTGTTGAAGTGGTTAGAGATCAATAGGAATTACAATGATTTTTTAACAACACTAAATGCTAATGCAGATCCGTTTAGGCTCCTCTTCACCTTCTGCACATTCACTTTGCAGATATCTCTTCTCTCCTTTGGTCTGGCAAGAATCACATATCACTTCTCTTGGATACACACTCATAAATTTTGCCAACAACTTCAGAAAGAAACACAACATTGACCTTATAAGAAACATACAGGTCGGTAGCAAAAACCCTAAACCCTAAACCTATTAGGTTAAGCAATTCAAACTATTCAATCCTGACCATTGAATCATACTACATTAAATGCAACAATCTTGAATCCATCTCAAGACATTCTCCATCATCCATTATCCACCGATTTCATGGCGGCTGATAACCCTTTACGCGTTATCACCGTTTGATAGACTTTGCTCATTCCTAAGGTAGATAGGAATAGTCTTCTTCATGCAAGATCCTTCACGCGCATAGAGCTTACGTGGCAACACGATCTGTCCTCCATCATACTGCTAACTCATCGCACAAAGATCACCGATTGAGTCACACAAACTTGAGGTACTCCAACCGGAAACCCTGAAGTGGAAGCTACCTACCAACCGGTAGTCATACAATGCTTCCATGTGCCGGTTCCCATAACTACATGCCGGTTCCCATAACTACATGCCGGTTCACCTTGAACAAATGTGCCACTTCACTTTGGCATATAAACCGGTTCATACATATGTCAGTTCCTCTCTCTTCACCTATCACATGTGCTGGTTCACACCATGTCTCATATTGACATCAATGATAACATACAATATCATTATGTCTTCATGCCGGTTCACGTAATGCCATACCGGTTCACATAATACCAACAATCTCCCCCTTTGGCATTGATGGCAATATACAAAAGATATCTTCTCTGCTTCACATCTTCTCCCCATTTGCTACAGATATCTTTTCGCTTCACTCCTTCTCCCCCTTTGACAACAATGCCAAAGTGGAGGTACAGTCATCACTGTTTCATCATGTTGCTCCCCCTGAGGAGTAGCATCTTTCAACACACCAATCAACCAAAAATTTGTCTTTCTAGTACCTGATTGATGTGGAACAATCACTTTTAGTTCACCTCCTGAAGGGGCAATACCCCTAATTCACCTCTCAAATGCACAAATGTTGTCTTTAGGAGAGGCTTGGTGAATATGTCTGCTAACTGCTCCTTACTGAACACATGCTCCAGTGCAATCTCTTTATTCTGAACCTTTTCCCTCAAGAAATGATACTTAAGCTCAAAATGCTTGCTTCTAGAATGTAAAACCAGATTCTTTGATATATTGATAGCAGTTGCGTTATCACAGAATATACTTATGCGTTCAGATATAGGGATCTTGAAGCCTTCTAGTACATGCTTCATCCAGATTGTCTGAGTGCAGTTCATGAAAGCTGCAACATACTCCACTTCCGCTATAGACTGAGAGATACAACTCTTCTTTTTACTCATCCATGAGACCAGTCTACCACCGAGAAAGAATGCACCATCGATTGTGCTTTTCTAGTCATCCACATTGCCTGCCCAATCAGCATCTGTGAACACTTTCAGATTGAAATTATTGTTGTATGGGTACCACAATCCATAGTCAATTGTTCCCTTCAGATACCTAAGAATCCACTTGACTGAAATCAAGTGAGATTCTCTTGGACTCTTTTGGAATCTTGCAGTAATGCCAACTGCATGTGCAATATCTTGTCTGCTATGCACTACATAATGCAACTTACCAATCATTGATCGGTATTCCTTCTCATCAACCAGTGCAGAATCATCCTTTTTTGTCAATTTGCAACCGGTCACCATCGGTGTACCAACTGGTTTGCCATCTTCCATGCCAAAAATCTTCAACATCTCTTTGACATATTTGGACTGAGTGATAAAGATTCCATCTTTCATCTGCTGGATCTATAGTCTAATGAAGAACTTAATCTCCCCTATGAGTGACATCTCAAACTCTTTCTTTACATCTCATCAACAAAATCATGACTCATCTTGTCATCTCTACCAAAGATGATGTCATCAACAAAAACTTCACAGATCAGGATCTGATCTCCTTCAGACTTCAAGTAGATATTGCTATCTTCACTTGTTCTCTCAAATCCAATCTTCACAAGATGGGAATGTAGGCGCTCATACCATACCCTAGGAGCTTACTTTAGACCATATAATGCTTTATGTAGCCTACATACCATGTCACTGTCTTTAGATAGGGCAAACCTATTAAAATGTGGCGACTGATTAGCAAAATACTGTACACTTAGCACGTATCCTCACCGGGGTCTGGGGCTGGGCCAGGCCCTAGGCAGGGGTTCGGGGGTGTGAGGCCTCACCTTGACTCAGTCTAACATTTCAGTGGATTTTATATTTAGACTATTATGGATACTTTATTTTGATGCATTTTGAAACTTAGAACTTATATGATTTCAGGATTTGGATAACATTTCTATGTTTTGATGATTTACTTATATGCTTTATGAGATGGAACACTACATGATTGTTAGATAAGATGATATTGCAATGATAGATGTCGTTATTGAATTTGCAGGACTTTACTATGATAATAGAACTATGATATATGGTTAAGTTCATGTGAATTGGGATGAAATTGCTTATGTGAAATTGCTTGACAAAAGATGTAATTAATCTGTGCAGATGAAAATTGTATGCAAGTGATGATGTGTATTGTTATTCCTTTGAATTATATTATATGTGGATATTTGAAAGTACTAATGTGTAAATTGAGATGCGCAGGAAATTGACCATGTGACCATGGAAAATTGCGGAGAACCAAACCTAGACTTATGTTTGTTCGTAAGCCAGGGGTTGTCTATTTGGAGAGACAACACCCCATTTGTGTTGTATTTTTATTCGTAACAGTATATGCTGCATGTGTGTTAAGTGTTATTTAAATTTAATGTGTAAAAACCACAAGAGACGATTTCATGTTTTAATTTGTAAAAGTGTTTTATTTGTGTCACTTGACACGTGTGGATTTAAGTTTAAATGTTTTATTTTTGTCTCTTGGTGGGAAAGTGTTCAACTACAGCTTTTTCAAATAATGTTACGTGATGTCATAAATACCTAGGGAAAGGAATCTTCAGAGAGGTCAACATATGTTTGACCCGAAAATAAACTTCAGAGGGGTTTAAAATGGGTTAAATGAACACCTAGGGGTAGTTTAATAGGGTTTCCTAAAGCCCATAAGGTATACCTAAGGGTTAGGGGTAATTTTAGGCAAGTTTCTACTCCTAAGTGACCTTTTTGACACTTTAAAAATTGGCTTTTCTGAGTTGTGCGAAAATTGAAATTAGAAGTTTGATCTTAGTTGTAAACTTTCCTATTCGAATGAGAGTCTTTTTCCCATTCTATCTTACTTTTATTTTTGAGTTTTAGAAACTTGTGGGAACTAAGAGAATGGGCTTCTTAAGCAAGAATTTGAGAATTTGAGGGTAATCACCCACTCTCCATTTTTGGAGACAAAGAAAATTTTGAATAGAATAGAAAAGATTTGAATAGAAAAAAATTTGGATTGGGCAGCTCTTTCTCAAATATTATCATACCTTTGGGCAGATTAAGGTTGGTTTCATTATTCTTTAAAATGTCTCCTTTCTTGCATGTGTTTGGAAGTATGTTGGTGTAAGAAATCTGTGTTCTTGAATGTTTTTTTTTTTTTAGAATTTCATTTGGTATTTTGCATTATGTCTTGTCTGTGTTTTGGGAGTTTTCTCAAGAACTCTTACTCTTGGGAGAGAAGAGGATCTTGTGGGTGGTAGCAGTGACAACCCTAGAGTGAGAGACTCTCGTTTGAGAGCGATCACAAGGGATCTTTGTGTGACCCTTGCTGCATGGCCTGTTTGTGCAATGGGGGTCATAAGGAGGGATATAAGGCTAGAATGCCTTTGGGGGGCATAAGGATTAAGGGGTTGAAATTCTTGATGTATTTATTGTTCCATGAGGTGGCTACTTGTTTTCCATACTTGCAGTTCTCCTAAGGGTATTGGTCCACTACCACCCTTAAAAAGGTCATCACCAAAGTGTGGTGCAGTGTAGCCAAGTTCAGAGTGTGTTTGAAATTTGTGTGCTTCCTGCCTTCTATGTGTTTGCATGTTTGTTACCCATCTAGGGCTTGGTTCTCTGAGCTCAGGAGTGGCTACTAGTTAGCCTAGGCTGGGAGGTGAGCACTCCATGGTCATATTGTGATTTATTATGCAGGAATGTTAGGAGAAAAGAATAGGAAAAGTGAAAAGTTGCAGAAGATTATTGTTGAAGAAATCTAAATTCATTTGTAGTGATTAGTTTTGATAGAAGAAATACATCCTCATTCGTTGAAATGAGAGGCAAGTTGTAAATTTGAAATATAGACATGAGATCTGTTATTGTAGTTAAATAAAGCAACATCCTGTAATTTTGCAGAATATCTTTAGAGCTGTAAAAAGCTAGATATGCTTCTATTTTCTATTTTGAAAAAACAAAGGGTTGCTTTTGATTTGCATGCAATAGTTTTTTTTGGAATATGGAAAAATCAGTTTTAATTAAATCTGTGTTCTTCTTTTTATCTTGAGAATTTTATCTTCATTCTACTTGCAAAAAAATATGAGTTGTATTTGCTGTTAGATTTTAAGTATTAAAAAAAAGGGTGTTTATGTAATTGTTGTGTTAGTTGTAAAATCAATGAATGTATTTATTGCAAAAAAGTATAATGCATTCCTAAAATAGTATTTCCTAAGTTCGGAAAAAAAAATATATATATATATTTCCGATGTGCTAAGATAAAAAGTTTAGCAAAAGATTTATTCCATTTTCTTTTAGCATTTAAAAATTAAAAAAATAAAATAGGAAAGGCAATAACTAGGTTGCATGCATATTGTGGTTTTAAAAAAAAAAAAAAATTTAGAATTCTGTTTTCTGTAAATCAATAGAGTACAATATTGTTCTGGAAAATATATCACCATTAAAACAGACTTATTCTATAATTCCTTTCCTACAATGGTAAATCAAAATCTTTCATGATTACGATGCTAGTTTAAGAAAAAGAAATAATATGATTAGTTATAAATAAATATATATATATATATATATATATATTTTATATTAACATGTCATATAAATACCCTGCAAAATAAATGAAAATGTAAGCCTAAGTTTATTTACCATTATATATATATATATATATATATATATATATTATTTAACATAATGATTTGCCTTTGTTATTTTGTTTTTAAAAAAATTTGCATGTAAAATATATATGAAGAAATATATATATATATATATATATATATATATAAATTTTAAAAAAAAAAATTTAAAAAAAAAAATAAAAAAATAAAAAAAACAAAAGAAAAAGGGGGCTAAGCAATGTGCATCGCACAGTGAATGGCAGGCAAGCCACGCACTGTGCAATGCACAGTGGACGACAGTGCTGCACACTATGCAGTGCACAGTGGACGGCGTGGCCACACACTGTGCACTGCATAGTGGGCGGCAAGGCCGAACACTATGCAATGCACAGTGGGTGGCCATGGCCGGGTCACCTCCAAAAAACCTTGCCTCTCCTTGATCCGCCTCTGCACCGCTAACTCTCCCTTAACTCGGCCCTGCAACATGGGGTTAAACTTTAAAAATATATTAAACCCTAGCCCGAATAGGGCTAGGGTAATAAAATAAAATTAAATGTTTAACTCATTTAGTTTAGGGCCATTTTATAATAAGAAAATCCCTAATTAGGGTTGAAGGGCAAAATGGCTATTAAGTTGGAAAGTTCTTTTAGATGTTTATATATATATATATATATATATATATATATTTATATATATGTTATTTTTTTGGGTATGTAATTATATAGAGTTTTTAAATATTTAAATACCTCTATATGATATTCTAATAGGAAGTTTAAAAAAATATATATATATATATATATAATTTTAAAGAATGAAGCCTAGTCTTATATTTTTAAAAAGTATTTAGTGTGATAAATACTTAATCATGCCCTAGTTAATTTAATTAGAGCATTAAAATTTAAGTTGGATTTTAAAGGGATTAATCTAAGCACCCTTCATTTTGAGGTCAGAACGGATGCTAGGAGAATAATTTTTAATTAGCTTTCCAAGCTGATTAATGGCTACTCGAAATTAATTTTGCCCGTGTAAATTAAATTATCTAAATTAAATGACACTTTAAACGTTTATTATAATTATTGAATTAAAAATGGATTTTTAGACTATATAGTCTTATTGGAGATTGAATTTATCTTCATCTTCTATTTCTTTTAATGAGTTTGATTTAATTAATTTAATGACTAGGTATCTTGTGAAGACAAAATTAAA
Source organism: Cryptomeria japonica (assembly GCF_030272615.1). Lineage (NCBI taxonomy): Eukaryota > Viridiplantae > Streptophyta > Pinopsida > Cupressales > Cupressaceae > Cryptomeria > Cryptomeria japonica. Next base: position 553,258,354 of record NC_081414.1, on the reverse strand, counting down.
CCATTTAGATTTCCGCAAATAAAATTTAATTAATATTCGATACTTGGTTTGTATCAGAATTAGCTCGAATATAGAAATGGCAAATACATTAGCGCATGTTGTGTGAGCGAACTTGTTAATTAATTAGTATTTAAAAAAAAAATCATTCCGTTTTTGCCCTAAATTTTGGGCATGACATTTTGGTATCAGAGCAAGGTTTCCACACTAGGAACCTTACTCCACTTACATTTCGCCTTAGATTATTTAAATTTATTTTGTTAAATTGATTTTATCAGACTTTTAAATTTAATTGAATTAATATTATTCTAAAAGAAATTAATTAATTATTTTGCCTTATTTTCCTCTTAGGATGCCTCCGACAACGCGACAAGCTCGCAAGCACGAATGGGGTCCTAGACGTGTGCGCATAGCACGCGAAGAGGTAGTGAGGGAGGCATTGGTTCTAGAGGAGAACCCAGGTGCACTTCCTAAATAGCCAAATCAACCTAACTGAGACCTCTTAGCAGCAATACAGAATCTTATAGGCATAGTTCAAGAAAGGATCCCAGTAGAGAACCCTCAGGTTAGAAGTCATGACTCTGGGAGTCATAGATCTGTTGATAGAGAATGAAGCAGGAGCCCAACTCCTATTCCTATAGAGAGTCAGGGTGGAAATGAGCCAGAGTCTATGCATATGCCAGGACCACCTCCAGCGGTGGAACCAGTTTATTTTGAGAGAGCTCATCGAGATCCAAGGGATCTTATCAGGGAGGTCATGCACCTCCAGCCACCAACCTTCGGAGGTTCTACCAATGGGGTAGACGCCGAGGCATGGCTTTTGAGTCTTGAGAGGTGCTTTGCATTGCATTCTTATGAGAGCAACCTGAAAGCACGTGTCGCAGTTCATCTACTGAGAGGGTCAGCCTCCACTTGGTGGAGACAGGAAGAGTACAAATGCGGATTACTTCCTGATACTCTCACTTGGGAGATATTCACAGAGAGGTTCCATGAGAGGTACCTATCAGAACACTTCAGGCAGCGTCATATAGACGAATTTCATGATCTCCAACAAAAAGGCTTGTCAGTAACCCAGTATGAGAGTAAATTCTTTGAGTTGTTGCCTTATGTGGATTATCTAAAGGATGAGAAACTTCTTGTAAACCGCTTCATCAGAGGATTAAATGCCGGTATAGCTGGGCTTGTTAGGATGTCTGCTCGAGAGAGCCTTCGGGTTACTGTAGAGAAGGCACTGATTGCCGAGGAAATTTAGGTCAGACCACAGGACAATAGGGATCGGTTTCAGAACTGAAATCTCGCACCTCAGACTTATGGATTCCAGAAACCACATTGGAAAGGAAACAACCGAAATTCTCAGGGGTTCTCCAAAACCCCTCCTCCGCAATAGACACCACAAAACCAGAGGCAGAAGCCTCCACAATATCAACAGGGCTCCAAGCCCAAACAGTGGTAGACTCAGGGACAAAGACGTGATCAAAGAGCACAGGGGCAGTACACACAGCCGGCGAGGACTCAGCAGTCCTCCAGGGGTGGGTACAACGGACCGAGTAGGACAGGAGATCAGGCCTTCTCTAGGCCTCAGGGTGCCCAGTTCTCGACATGGGATGCTTGCTTTACGTGTGGAGCCATGGGCCATATGGCGAGGGATTTCCCTCAGGGTCAGGTGGCAGGGAATCAACGGATGGCACTTCAGAGCTGACAGTTGGTGATATGGGTAGGTCCCATAGAGTATTTGCAGCGGTTGACAACCGCCAGGCTGAGCATCAAGCCACGGTTATCGAATCTATAGGTATGATCAAAGGTAACAATGTATCTATTTTGTTTGATTCAGGAGCTATTGACTCTTTTATATCTCCATTGGTTGTGGAGCGTTGCAGGCTAGTGGCAACTAGACAGGGTGTCAGTTGGGAAGTGGAATTAGCTTCAGGGGCTAGAGTGTCAGTGGAATCAGAGGTTAGGGCATGTCAGCTACAGATTGGCAAGACCACCACTTTAGTAGACCTTAGAGTGACCCCACTTGGATCTTACAGAATCGTACTTGGCATGGATTGGCTTTATGCCCATAGAGCCAAGATGGATTGCCGCCTAAAAAAGATCAAGTGTGAGGATGATCATGGTTCGCCCATAGTTATCACCAGGATTCAGAGGCCCGTGTCTCTTCATATGATCTCCATAATGCAGCTTAAGCAGAGCGTGCGGAAGGGATGTCAGCTTTTTGCTATCACTATCAGTGACAGAGGAGAAGAGGAAGAAAAAGAAACATCGCTCGATGACCATCCTATCCTTAAGGGATATTCAGATGTATTTCCTTCAGAGTTACCAGGGATGCCTCCCTGTAGAGAGATTGATTTTCATATAGACCTAGTACCAGGAGCTGAGCCAGTTTCCAGAGCACCTTATAGGATGACCACAAATGAGCTAAATGAACTCAAAATGCAACTTGAGGAACTCCTTGAGAAGGGTCATATTCATCCTAGCATATCTCCTTGGGGTGCACCAGTCATCTTCGTAAGAAGAAGGACGAATCTCTCAGATTGTGTATGGATTATGGACAGCTATATAAAGTAACCATCAAGAACCGATATCCTTTGCCTAGAATTGATGATTTATTTGACCAGCTTCAGGGTGCCAAAGTCTTTTCCAAAATAGATCTGAAGTCAGGATACCATCAGCTGAGAATAGTGGAAAGTGATATCCACAAGACCACATTTCGCACTAGATATGGTCACTATGAGTTCACCGTAGTCCCATTCGGACTTACGAATGCCTCAGCAGTTTTTATGAGCCTCATGAATGGGGTGTTCCGTACATTTCTGGACTGTTTTGTTATAGTGTTTCTTGATGATATACTATATATTCTTGGAATGAGAAGGAGCATTAGGAGCACCTGAAATAGGTATTGCAGTGTTTGCGGGATAATCAGTTGTTTGGTAGTTTGTCGAAGGGTGCTTTCTTTTGGTCTGAGGTCAAGTACCTTGGGCATGTTATTTTCGGTGATGGGATCTCAGTTGACCCATCAAAGATTAGGGCTATTATGGATTGGCTAGCACCAACTAGTGTGACAGAGGTAAGGAGTTTCATGGGCTTAGCAGGGTATTACCGACGTTTTGTCGAGGGATTCTCCAGAGTCGCACACCCTATTACTTCTCTTCAGCGTAAAGGGAAGAAATTTGAATGGACAGAGAAGTGCGAGAAGGCCTTTCAGGAACTCAAGAAGGCACTTACTAATGCTCCTATCCTTGTTGTACTAGATCCTATAGCTGACTTCATGGTTTGTACAGATGCTTCACTAGAGGGTTTAGGAGCAGTTCTTATGCAAGATGGTAGGGCCATAGCTTTTGAGTCTAGAAAACTTAAGACTCATGAACTTAATTATCCCACTCATGACCTTGAGCTCGCAGTAGTAGTACATGCACTTGTGAGGGGGAGACACTTCCTTTTAGGTCATCACTTCAAGTTGCATTCAGATCATCAGAGTCTTCAATACTTCTTCACTTAGCCAAACCTTAATGCATGTCAGAGGAGATGGATGGAGTTCTTGTGTGAATATGATTTTGACGTTCACTACATCAAAGGAAAGGAAAATTTAGTTGTAGATGCTTTGAGTAGGAGACGTCACGAGATTTACACCATATCTATGGGCACGGATTTGAGAGACCATATACTATAGCACTTGCCAGAGGATGGATGGTATGTAGAGGTTGGTCAGGTAATACGATCTCAGGTTACTCTAGAAGGGAAATATGTGGATTATTCTTTGGAGTCCGATGGACTGTTACGCCACAGAGGGTGCATTTATGTACCTTCCTTCGGAGGGTTGTGAGAGTTCATTGTCACAGAGGCTCATAGAGCTCCTTATGCAGCGCATCCCGGGGTTAAAAAGTTGCATGTTGACTTGAGGCAGTTGTATCATTGGCCAGGAATGCGGTAGCTCATTGCTGAGATAGTAGCTCGATGCCTCGAGTGTCAGAGAGTAAAGGCAGAGCACCGCCATCCAGGTGGGTTGCTCTAGTCTCATGGTATACCAAAGTGGAAGTGGGATACTATATCCATGGATTTCATCATTGGTCTTTTGATGTCTTCTTGTTGCCATGATGCTATCTTGGTGACAGTTGACAAGTTGACCAAAGTAGCTCACTTTTCACCAGTCCGTACTACTTTCATAGCTCCAGCAGTAGCACAAGTGTTCTTGTGAGACATTGTTAGACTTCATGGCATGCCCCACAAGATTATATCTGATAGGGATTCTTTTTTCACTTCTTCCTTTTGGAAGTCATTATAGGCAACTATGGGCACTAAGCTCAATTTCAGTACTGCCTATCACCCAGAAACAGATGGTCAAACAGAGAGGGTCAAATAGGTGCTAGAGGATATGCTTCGTATGTACGTCATGGATCATCAGACCCGGTGGGAGGAGTATCTTCCCTTAGTGGAGTTTGCCTATAACAATGGGCATCACACTTCTTTGGGGATGCCACCCTATAAGGCATTATACAGTAGGCCTTGCAGGATGCCCTTGAGTTGGGATCGCATAGAGGACAGAGTTGCTATTGGTCCCGAGATAGTTTGGGATATGGAACAGCAGGTGGATTTGATTAGGCAGCATCTTAGAGAGGCTCAGGATAGACAAAAGAAATATGTTGATGCAAAGAGGATAGATTGTAGCTACTTGGTTGGAGACAGAGTCTTGTTGAGAGTGTGACCACATAAGAGTCCAATCCGTTACAGAAAGGGTTCTAAGCTCGCACCTCACTTGGTAGGACCTTTTGAGATTCTTGAGAGGATAGGCCCAGTTGCCTACCGTTTAGCATTGCCACCTAGCCTGTCACGCATCCACGATGTGTTTCATGTATCAATTTTGAGAAAATATATCAATGATGAGTCTCACATTTTATATTAGGATGCCTTGCAGGTGGAATTAGATGGGCAGCTAGCTTTGGAGCCCATTCACATTTTGGCACACCGGACGCTGGCCCTTCGAGGTCGAGAGCTGGACCACGTTAGGGTCCAGTGGGATTGTTATGATGAGGTCACGACTTCATGGGAGGACGCAACACGTATGAGATCAGAGTACCCCCACCTCTTTGATGAACTCCAGGAGGAAGTTCATGCCTAGAGGGGGAGGGTGTGAGGCCTCACCTCGACTCAGTCTGACATTTCAGTGGATTTTATATTTAGACTATTATGGATACTTTATTTTGATGCATTTTGAAACTTAGAACTTATATGATTTCAGGATTTGGATAACATTGCTATGTTTTGATCATTTACTTATATGCTTTATGAGATGGAACACTACATGATTGTTAGATAAGATGATATTGCAATGATAGATGTCATTATTGAATTTGCAGGACTTTACTATGATAATAGAACTATGATGTATGGTTAAGTTTATGTGAATTAGGATGAAATTGCTTATGTGAAATTGCTTGATAAAAGATGTATTTAATCTGTGCAGATGAAAATTGTATGCAAGTGATGATGTGTATTGTTATTCCTTTGAATTATATTATATGTGGATATTTGAAAGTACTAATGTGTAAATTGAGATGCGCAGGAAATTGACCATGTGACCATGGAAAATTACGGAGAACCAAACCTAGACTTATGTATGTTCGTAAGCCAGGGGTTGTCTATTTGGAGAGACAACACCCCGTTTGTGTTATATTTTTAATCATAATAGTATATGCTGCATGTGTGTTAAGTGTTATTTAAATTTAATGTGTAAAAACCGCAAGAGACGATTTCATGTTTTAATTTGTAAAAGTGTTTTATTTGTGTCACTTGACATGTGTGGATTTAAGTTTAAATGTTTTATTTTTGTCTCTTGGTGGGAAAGTGTTCAACTATAGCTTTTTCAAATAATGTTACGTGATGTCATAAATACCTAGGGAAAGGAATCTTCAGAGAGGTCAACATATGTTTGACCCGAAAATAAACTTTAGAGGGGTTTAAAACGGGTTAAATGAACACCTAGGGGTAGTTTAATAGGGTTTCCTAAAGCCCATAAGGTATACCTAAGGGTTAGGGGTAATTTTAGGCAAGTTTCTACTCCTAAGTGACCTTTTTGACATTTTAAAAATTGGCTTTTTTGAGTTGTGCGAAAATTGAAATTAGAAGTTTGATCTTAGTTGTAAACTTTCCTATTCGAACGAGAGTCTTTTTCCCATTCTGTCTTACTTTCCTTTTTGAGTTTTAGAAACTTGTGGGAACTGATAGAATGGGCTTCTTAAGCAAGAATTTGAGAATTTGAGGGTAATCACCCATTCTCCATTTTTGGAGACAAAGAAAATTTTGAATAGGATAGAAAAGATTTGAATAGAAAAAAAAATTGGCTAAGGGTAGAAGAAGAAGATCCGTGGATTGGGCAGCTCTTCCTCAAATATTATCATACCTTTGGGTAGATTAAGGTTGGTTTCATTATTCTTTAAAATGTCTCCTTTCTTGCATGTGTTTGGAAGTATGTTGGTGTAAGAAATCTGTGTTCTTGAATGTTTTTTTTTTTTTAAGAATTTCATTTGGTATTTTGCATTATGTTTTGTCTGTGTTTTGGGAGTTTTCTCAAGAACTCTTACTCTTGGGAGAGAAGAGAATCTTGTGGGTGGTAGCAGTGACAACCCTCGAGTGAGCGACTCTCGTTTGAGAGCGATCACAGGGGATCTTTGTGTAACCCTTGTTGCATGGCCTGTTTGTGCAATGGGGTTCATAAGGAGGGATATAAGGCTAGAATGCCTTTGGGGGGCATAAGGATTAAGGGGTTGAAATTCTTGATGTATTTATTGTGCCATGAGGTGGCTACTTGTTTTCCATACTTGCAGTTCTCCTCAGGCTATTGGTCCACTACCACCCTTAAAAAGATCATCACCAAAGTGTGGTGCAGTGTAGCGAAGTTGGGAGTGTATTTGAAATTTGTGTGCTTCCTGCCTTCTATGTGTTTGCATGTTTGTTACCCGTCTAAGGCTTGGTTCTCCGAGCTCGGGGGTGGTTACCAGTTAGCCTAGGCTGGGAAGTGAGCACTCCATGGTCATATTGTGACTTATTATGCAGGAATGTCAGGAGAAAAGAATAGGAAAAGTGAAAAGTTGTAGAAGATTATTGTTGAAGAAATCTAAATTCATTTGCAGTTATTAGTTTTGATAGAAGAAATACACCCTCATTCATTGAAATGAGAGATAAGTTGTAAATTTGAAATATAGACATGAGATTTGTTATTGTAGTTAAATAAAGCAACATCCTGGAATTTTGTAGAATATCTTTGGAGCTGTAAAAAGCTAGATATGCTTCTATTTTCTATTTTGAAAAAAAAAAAGGGTTGCTTTCAATTTGCATGCAATAGTTTTTTTTGGAATATGGAAAAATCAGTTTTAATTAAATCTATGTTCTTCTTTTTATCCTGAGAATTTATCTTCATTCTACTTGCAAAAAAATATGAGTTGTATTTGCTGTTAGATTTTAAGTATTAAAAAAAAGGGTGTTTATGTAGTTGCTGTGTTAGTTGTTAAATCAATGAATGTATTTATTGCAGAAAAGTATAATGCATTCCTAAAATAGTATTTCCTAAGTTCAGAAAAAAAAAAAAAAATAAAAAAAAAAAAAAAAATATATATATATATATATATATATATATATATATATATATATATATATATATATATATATATATATATATATATATATATATATATATTTCCGATGTGCTATGATAAAAAGTTTAGCAGAAGATTTATTCCATTTTCTTTTAGCATTTAAAAATTAGAAAAAATAAATAGGAAAGGCAATAACTAGGTTGCATGCATATTGTGGTTTTAAAAAAAAAAAAATTTTAGAATTTTGTTTTCTGTAAATCAATAGAGTACAATATAGTTTTGGAAAATATATCACCATTAAAACAGACTTATTCTATATTTCCTTTCCTACAATGGTAAATCAAAATCTTTCATGATTACGATGTTAGTTTAAGAAAAAGAAATAATACTATTAGTTATAAATAAATATATATATATTTATATACATGTAGAAACCGTGAATATATCTATATATATATTTTTATATTAACATGTCATATAAATACCCTGCAAAATAAATGAAAATGTAAGCCTAAGTTTATTTACCATTATATATATATATATATTATTTAACATAATGATTTGCCTTTGTTATTTTGTTTTAAAAAAAATTTGCATGTAAAATATATATTGAGAAATATATATATATATATTTATGTATATAAAATTTTTAAAAAATATATATATATTAAAAAAAATAAAAAATAAAAAAAAGGGGGGCCGAGCACTGTGCATCGCACAGTGAACGGCGGGCAAGCCGCGCACTGTGCAATGCATAGTGGATGGCGGTGCCGCACACTATGCAGTGCACAGTGGACGGCGGGGCCGGACACTGTGCGCTGCACAGTGGGCGGCAAGGCCGAACACTATGCAATGCACAGTGGGTGGCCATGGCCGAGTCACCTCCAAAAAACCCCGCCTCTCCTTGATCCGCCTCTGCGCCGCTAACTCTCCCATAACTCGGCCCTGCAACATGGGGTTAAACTTTAAAAATATCCGGGCTAGGGTAATAAAATAAATTTAAATGTTTAACTCATTTAGTTTAGGGCCATTTTATAATAAGAAAATCCCTAATTAGGGTTGAAGGGCAAAATGGCTATTAAGTTGGAAAGTTCTTTTAGATGTTTAAATATATATATATATATATATATATATATATATAAATATATAAATATTTATATATATGTTATTTTTTTGGGTATGTAATTATATAGAGTTTTTAAATATTTAAATACCTCTATATGATATTCTAATAGAAAGTTTAAAATATATATATATATATATATATATATATATATAATTTTAAAGAATGAAGCCTAGTCTTATATTTTTAAAAAGTATTTAGTGTGATAAGTACTTAATCATGCCCTAGTTAATTTAATTCGAGAATTAAATTTTAAGTTGGATTTTAAAGGGATTAATCTAAGCACACTTCATTTTGAGGTCAGAACGGATGCTAGGAGAATAATTTTTAATTAGCTTTCCAAGCCGATTAATGGCTACTCAAAATTAATTTTGCCCGTGTAAATTAAATTATCTAAATTAAATGACACTTTAAACGTTTATTATAATTATTGAATTAAAAATGGATTTTTAGACTATATAGTCTTATTGGAGATTGAATTTATCTTCATCTTCTATTTCTTTTAATGAGTTTGATTTAATTAATTTAATGACTAGGTATCTTGTGAAGATAAAATTAAACCATTTAGATTTCCGCAAAAAAAATTTAATTAATATTCGATACTTGGTTTGTATCAGAATTAACTTGAATATAGAAATGGCAAATACATTAGCGCATGTCGTGTGAGCGAACTTGTTAATTAATTAGTATTTAAAAAAAAAATCATTCCATTTTTGCCCTAAATTTTGGGCATGACAGGGGGCGGGAGCCCCCAAGAATTTTTTTTTTGTCATTTTTGATTAATGAAAACCGACATTGTAATAAAACCCTAAAAAGGCTAACTTTGTTTGTTGCCCTAAAAACGCATGTTATAAGTGGCTAGGATGCTTAAGGCATTGTAAGGTTGATGTACTATTTTTGCTGGATAATAAGAAAGATTGGACAACTATGTATGGTGGACGTAACCCATTCTAGGTGAACCATGTTAAATCTCTGTGCTATCTATGTCCTGTTTTATTTCTTTATCTTTTGTATTTAAATCTGCATATAATTGTTAGTTCATATTTGCTTCGGATCTACTTGAAACCCTAACAATTGGTATCAGAGTGAGGATTTTCTGTAAATTGGCAGGACTTTCAGATTTGAGTGGGAGCAATGGAGGATTCCAAATTGAAGGTCGAAAAGTTTAATGGCCAGAATTATCAGTTATGGAAAATGCAGATGGAGGATTACCTGTATCAAAAGGATTTGTGGCGGCCATTGGAAGGAAAGGCAAAGAAAGCAACCACAATGTCAGATGAAGAGTGGGACATTTTAGATAGAAAGGCACTGGAATCCATTCAATTGTGCCTTGCGCCGTCTATAGCATTCAATATAACAGAAGCAAAAACGGCTATAGATTTGATGGCAACATTGGCTAAGTTGTATGAGAAACCCTCGGCTTCGAATAAGGTATTTCTTATGAAGCATTTGTTTAATTTGAAAATGAGTGAGGGAGGATCTGTAGCGAAGCACTTAAATGAATTTAATACAATTACCAATCAATTGTCTTCGGTAAAAATTACCTTTGCAGAAAAGGTTAGGGCTCTTTTGATTTTATGTTCTTTGCCAAAAACCTGGAATAGCTTGGTTATGGCTGTAAGTAACTCTATCTCTAGTAATAATACTTTGGTATTTGATGATATTGTTGGTGCTATCCTAAGCGAGGAAATGCAAAGGAAAAGCACAGGTGAGACTCCAACATCTTCGGGTAGTGTTTTGAATGTGGAGAACAGAGGAAGATCAAAGGAAAGAGGAAAAGACCCTTGGAATGAGAAGTCATGAGGGAAGTCAAAGAAAGGACACTCTCAATCTAGAGGAAAGAAAGATTGTTGGTACTATGAAAAGCCTGGTCATCTAAAGAAAGACCGTTGGTCTTGGAAAAACAAAGAAGGAGACAAAAATGAAAATGACAGTAAGGAAGCTAATATTGCAAGTAATACTTTACAAGATGCTTTAATCTTATGTTTGGATAATGTTAATGATTCCTGGGTAATAGATTCTGGGGCTTCATTTCATGCTACAACGCATAGAAAATATTTTCTAGATTATGTTCAAGGTGATTTTGGACAGGTATATTTGGGTGATGATGAGCCCTATCAAATTGTTGGAAAAGGAAAGATAAAGATCAAGTTGTAGAATGGTAATGACTGGTTTCTGCAGGAGGTAAGACATGTTCCTAATTTAAGAAGAAATTTAATTTCTGTAGGGCAACTAGGTAGTGAAGGTTGCATAGTTACCTTCTCAGATAGTATGTGGAAGGTCACTAAAGGATCATTAGTAGTAGCTAAAGGTGCGAAGGTAGGCACATTATATCTGTGTACTGGTAACACTTACTCTACCTTAGCTGCTATAGATAAAGTTACTATAGGGACAATAACAATAAATGTTGCAAGAACAGATTCGATAATGTGGCACCATAGGCTTGGGCACATGAGTGAGAAAGGGATGAAAACCCTTCACTCCAAAAATCTATTGCTAGGACTAAAGAAGATTGATTTAGAGTTCTGTGAAAACTGTGTTTATGGTAAACAGAAAAGAGTCAGATTTCTCAAAGTTGGGAAAGAGAAGAAGAGTGTGAAGTTAGAGCTTGTACATTCAGATGTATGGGGATTGGCTTAGGTATCATCTCTTGGTGGCTCTTGTTATTATGTTATTTTTATTGATGACTCAACCAAAAAAACATGGGTATATTTCCTAAAACAAAAATTAGATATCTTTGAAACTATTAAGAAATGGAAAGCTTTGGTTGAGAATGAAACAGGAAAAAAGTTGAAGTGTCTCAGATCGGATAATGGAGGTGAGTATTGCAGCAAAGCATTTGAAGATTACTGCTCCTTAAATGGGATTCGAAAGTAGAAGACTGTTCCAGGAACTCCACAAGAAAATGGTGTGTCAGAGAGAATGAATAGGACAATCATGGAACGCGCGAGGAGCATGAGATTGCATGTTGGATTGCCCTTACATTTTTGGGTAGATGTTGTACATATTGCTCTCTATTTGATAAATAGAGGACCTTCAACCCCTTTGGATGGTGGTATTTCAGAGGAGGCATGGACTAGTAAAAAGGTAAATTATTCTTTTCTAAAAACTTTTGGTTGTGAAGCTTTTGTCCATGTTGATAAAGAAAACAGAACCAAGCTTGATGTTAAATCTCAGAATTGTACCTTCATTGGATATGGGATAGATGAATATGGCTATCGGTTATAGGATTTTGAAAATAAGAAAATAATTAGAAGTAGAGATTTTATATTCAATGAGAAGGTTATGTATAAAGAACAGATGCAGGAAAAGAAGCATGAACAAGACAAACAAAAATATGTGATGTTGGATGAGATTCCTGAAAATGAAATGCCATAGGTACCTGATGCTCTGCAACAATAGACTGTCCTACAAACTCCTGCAAGTGTTAGACATTCTACGAGGACAAGTAGACCCCTTGAAATATTTTCTCCTTCTTTGTATTCTATTTTATTAACGGATTCTGGTGAACTAGAAGAATATGAAGAAGCAATGCAGGTAGATGCCAAACAATAGTGGGAGCTAGGCATGAAAGAGGAGATGGACTCCTTGATGAAAAATAAAACTTGAGACTTAGTCCCTTTACCTGTAGAAAAAAGAGCCTTGCCTAACAAATGGGTTTATCAACTGAAAGAGGAGGCAGGAGGTCAAAAAAGATATAAGGCCAGACTTGTGGTAAAAGGTTTTGCACAGAAAAAGGGTATAGATTATGATGAAATATTTTCTCCAGTTGTAAAAATGACTTCAATTAGAACTGTACTTAGTCTTGTGGCTGCAGATGATTTACATCTTGAACAATTAGATGTCAAAATAGATTTTCTCCATGGAGATTTGGAGGAGGAAATTTACATGTTGCAACCACATGGATATGAGGTCAAATGTAAGGAGAACTTGGTGTGCAGGTTGGAGAAAAGTCTGTATGGTCTAAAGAAAGCACCCTGACAATGGTATTTAAAATTTGATAGTTTCATGGCTGAACACAGTTATCATAGATGTCATTCTGATCATTGTGTATATTTTAAGAGATTTGATAATGACAGTTATATTATCCTGTTGCTTTATGTTGATGACATGCTTTTTGCTAGGTCTAACATGCAACATATAAATGATCTTAAATAGAAATTAGCCAAGTCATTTGCTATGAAGGATTTGGGTGCAACTAAGCAAATTCTTGGTATGAGGATTATACGGGATAGAAAAAATAGAACCTTGAATTTGTCCCAAAGTGAGTATATAAAGAAGGTGTTGAAAAGATTTAACATGCAGGATGCAAAAGCAGTTAGTACACCTTTGGCTAGTCATTTCAAATTGACTAAGGAGATGTGCCCAAAGGCACAGAAAGAGGTTAATAAAATGTCTGACATCCTGTATTCATCAGCTGTTGGCAGTCTAATGTATGCAATGGTATGCACAAGGCCAAATATTGTACATGTAGTGGGAGTTGTGAGCAGGTTTATGAGTAATCCGGGTATGGAACATTGGAATGCTGTGAAATGGATTCTTTGGTATTTGAAAGGAACTACTACGAAGGCATTATGTTTCAAAGGATCTAATGCTTCTCTAAGTGAATTTGTTGATTCTGATTTGGCGGGTGATATTGATTCACGGAGGAGTACTACAGGGTATATTTTTACTATAGGGGGAACTGCAGTCAGTTGGATTTCTAGGCTGTAAAAGGTTGTTGCACTTTCAACCACTGAAGCTGAGTATGTTGCTACTACAAAAGCCAACAAGGAGATGATTTGGTTGCAATATTTTTTGAAGGAATTGGGTCAGACACAAGAGGATAGCCCATTGTATACTAATAGCCAGAGTGCCATTCATCTTGCGAAGAACTTTGCTTTTCATTCAAGGACAAAGCACATTCAGCTCAGGTACCACTTCATCCGAACTGTTTTGGAGGAGGGTCAATTACGGCTTGAGAAGATTCACACAAGTGAGAATCCTGCCGATATGTTCACAAAGGTAGTTCCACAGGAGAAGTTGATTTCTTCATCAGTTTTTGTTGGTCTTCTTGATTGATAATTGTGGAATTTATACCAGTCGAGTCCTAATGTTTTATCTAGTGGATGTTGCATGTACAGTGGTGTCATGTAGTATCAGTCTCCAAGTGGGAGATTGTTAAAATGTGGTGACTGATCAACAAAGTACTGTACACTCAGCACATATCCTTGCTGGGGTCCGGGGCTAGGCCGGGCCCCGGGCAGGGGTTCGGGGGCGGGAGCCCCCAAGAATTTTTTTTTTGTCATTTTTTGGTAATGAAAACCGACATTGTAATAAAACCCTAAAAAGGCTGACTTTGTTTGTTGCCCTAAAAACACATGTTATAAGTAGCTAGGATGCTTAAGACATTGTAAGGTTGATGTATTATTTTTGCTGGATAATAAGAAAGATTGGACGACTGTGTATGGTGGACGTAACCCATTTTGGGTGAACCATGTTAAATCTCTGTGTTATCTGTGTCTTGTTTTATTTATTTATCTTTTGTATTTAAATCTGCAGATAATTGTTAGTTCATATTTGCTTCGGTTTTGCTTGAAACCCTAACAAAACCCATCTGGTTGCTCAATATACACCTCCTCTTCAAGTACACCATTTAGGAATGCAGATTTTACATCCATTTGATATACCTTGAACCTCTTAAAAGCTGCATATGCAAGAAGCATATGAACTCCTTCCAATTTGGCCATAGGAGCAAAGGTTTCCCCATAGTCTTCTCCTTCTTCTTGAGCATATCCTTTGCATACCAATCTGGCTTTATTCCTAATCACTGTGCCATCCTCATTCAACTTATTTCTAAACACCCATTTGGTGCCAATGACATTTTTATGCTCAAGTCTGGGTACCAAGGACCATGTACCATTTTTCTTTATCTGATCAAGTTCCTCTTCCATTGCCTTGATCCAGTCTTCATCTTTATGAGCCTCTTTGAATGACTTAGGCTCAAATTCAGAGATCATACATGAGTTTTCTCTGATCTTTCTTCTAGTAAGGATTCCTACATCCTTATCACCTATGATCTTCTTGGGATCATGATTCAACTTGACATACCAAAGAATGGTCTTAACTGGTTCTTCTTGCTTTTCTTCTTCATCCTCATCTTCATCAGTATCAACATTCACCGGTTCAGGAACACTGTTACTGGTACTTGGTTGGCTAACAACTGGTTCCTAGAGGGTTGCAACCAGTTCATTTATAGCTTGCTCATTGCCAGTTTCCTCAGTCTTCTCAGAGGATTCATGAACTCTTACATTGATGCTTTCCATAATTCTCTGAGTCCTATTGTTGTAGCACTTGAAAGCTTTACTCTTGGTGGAATATCCTAGAAATATTCCTTCATCACATTTAGCTTCAAATTTGCCCTGATGTTCACTCCTCTTGATATAACATTTGCTACCAAAAACCTTAAAGTAGTTAACCATAGGTGTCTTACCGGTCCAATACTCATAAGGAGTTTTGTCCTTACCCCTTTTGATGAGTACCCGGTTCATAGTGTAGACTACATTGCTCACTACTTCTCTCCAAAAGGTGTGAGCTACCTTTCCCTGGATCAACATGGTTCTAGCTGCTTCAACCATAGTCCAGTTATTCCTCTCTACTAGGCCATTCTGCTATGGAGTCCAGGGGGCAGACAACTGTCTCTTGATGCCAAATTCTTCACAATACTTGTTGAATTCATTGGAAGTGAATTCCCCTCCTTGATCAGTTCTGAGACATTTGATCCTTTTATCACTTTCCTTCTCCACTAATGCTCTGAAAGCTTTGAATTTCCCAAAAGCTTCAGACTTGTCTTTCAAGAATGTGACCCACATCATTCTTGAGTAGTCATCAGTGAGAATCATGAAGTACCTATCACCCTGGACACTTCTAGTTTTCATAGGACCACATAAATCAGTATGCACAAGATCAAACAAGTTGTCAGTAGTGAAAGATTTATCTTTAAAGGTTGAGGAAGACATTTTCCCCAATTGACATTCTCTACACAAGGTATTATCTAGTTTGCTCAGC
This sequence comes from Cryptomeria japonica, assembly GCF_030272615.1. Taxonomy (NCBI): domain Eukaryota; kingdom Viridiplantae; phylum Streptophyta; class Pinopsida; order Cupressales; family Cupressaceae; genus Cryptomeria; species Cryptomeria japonica. The sequence goes on along the minus strand of NC_081414.1, from coordinate 553,242,598 downwards.
ACCGGCAACCCTCTAACTACCTTGATCTTACTAGCCTTCACAATGTTGTCAAAGTTCACATGGTAGAATCTCCTATGCCATATCTAGCTATCATCAAGCTTAGCCATAAGACATGTACTTATATTTACATTAAGATGAAATAGGTTACCTTTAGTCTGCATGTTGGTGGCTACCAATTTTCCATCTTTTCCTTTGATTCTGCAAACTCCATTCTTGAATTGCAGAGTGAGGCCACTGTCATTTAGCTGGGCAACACTTAGAAGGTTGTGTCTGAGACCATCAACCGAGTACACATTGTTAGCACTACTCTTTCCATTCAAAGAAATGGACCCTCTGCCTTTGACCATGCATGGTGTATCATTGCCAATGCGAACCACACCACCATCATACTCCTCTTAGGATAGAAACTTGCTCCGGTCACTAGTCATATGGTGAGAACAACCACTATCAATGATCCACTCATTGGAATCATCAAATCGGGAGACAAGAGCCTTCTTGTCTACCACATCTTCCTTTACAACAACAAACACAATATCTTCATTCTCTTCATCTTCTAATTCCTCATCTGTGACACCTTCATCAACTGCTACAAAACAGTTTCTCCAGTTTCCTCCTTTTAATTTCTTGAACCTTTTCGGTTTATCCTTGTTGTCGCTATTAGGATAATTCATAGCAATATGTCCTATCCGGTTACAAGAGAAACATTTCAAAGGTAGCTTACTTTTGTATTTACCAATTCCTTTTGAGAATTTCTTGGCAAGAAGTGCTTCAAATTCCATCAGAAACTCTTCATCATTCATTTCTCTGCTCTGATTAGGTTCCCCACTAGTGCTAGCCTCTTTTCCTTTTCTGGAAGGTATAACAGAGGCTCTAAAAGATGATTCTATCTTTTGAACACTACCATCAAAACTATTCATCTCATAGGCTATCAACTTGGCTATGATGGAGTCCAAGGATGCCTTAGACTTGTCTATTGATCTCAGCTCCTGAATAGCAACAACACTTATTGCATAGACCGACAACAGGGATCTTAGGACTTTGCTTACCACAGTGGAATCTTCTATTTTGCCACTTGCACTCTTTATTTCTCCAACAATTGTTTTGATTCTTATTCCATACTGCTGAATGGTTTGTCCTTCAACCATCCGCATGTCTTCAAACTTCCCTCTTAGGCTCTCTTCCTTAGCCTGTTTTACATGCTCATCACCACCATAGATATTTTCAAGAGCATCCCATACCTCTTTGGGATTTTCCTTATCCTAAACATCAATAAACTCAATGTCAGATAGACTACTAATGAGGGCTTCCATGACTTGCCCATTTTCTTGTATCTCTCTCTTTTGGTCATTGGTGAGAGTACCGAAAGGAACAACATATACATTTTCAACATAACTCTAGTGTTGAACACCCATGCTTTTGATGAATATCTTTATCCTATCTTTCCACATACCAAAATTTTCCCTATTAAACTTTGGACCTTCCCTCTTCATCATTTGACTAGGATCTTTTCCTCAAGTGGTTAAGCTTACAACACAGAGGACCTGGAGTGCTCTGATACTAATTGATAACTCAATGATGAACCACGAGTACCAAACCGGTACTGAGAGGGGGGGGTGAATCAGTACAAACACAAATACAGTCCAAAATCGGTTTGACAACAAATACCACAAATGACTGACAAACAAGGATACTGGTAAAACAGAGTGCAACCAGTAACAACCAGTACAGCTCACTCAGTCATGAACTGGTCACTCAATAAGCTACCCTCTTTGCTCAATACTACTATATCATTATATTCTCATGCTTAAATAGGTAAACTTAACCATTAGATCTTCACAACAGTGAGTTCAATATGTTTTATAGACAGGCATAAAACATAGAACCTACATATGCTTAACAGGTAAAACAAAGCATCACAAGACAAAAGCATTTCACATGACACACACATTTTTCACGTGGAAACCCAACTAGGAAAAACCACGGTGGGGATGAATACCCACAAGTTGCTTTTTGAACTCTTTAGAAGTCTGCTCTGTTAGGAGCCTTGTCTAGTTAAGGACATTACAATAGGTTCTGGTAGGAACCGATCTTATTAGGGATCACCCGGTTAAGGGATACCCGATTAAGGGTTAAACCCAGTAGGGTCACCTTGTTAGAGGATTTTAAGAACTCAATAGCTCAAAGGATCTCCTAAGCTCTCTAGCTTCTCAGAACTCATTAGCCTTGAGTTACCCGGTTAAGGGATTTTAATCAAGCCGGTTAAGACCACCCGATTTAAGGGATTTTGAATCAAGCCAGTTAAGGCTACCCTGTTAGGGGATTTTACAACTGTTGAAGTGGTTAGAGATCAACAGGAATTACAATGATCTGTTAACAACAATAAATGCTAATGCAGATTTGTTTAGGCTCCTCTTCACCTTCTGCACATTCACTTTGTAGATATCTCTTCTCTCCTTTGGTCTGGCAAGAATCACATATCACTTCTCTTGGATGCACACTCACAACTTTTGCCAACAATTTCAGAAAGAAACACAACATCGACCTTATAGGAAACATACAGGTCGGTAGCAAAAACCCTAAACCCTAAACCTGTTAGGTTAAGCAATTCAAACTATTCGATCCTGACCATTGAATCATACTACATTAAATGCAACAATCTTGAATCGATCTCAAGACATTCTCCATCATCCATTATCCACCGATTTCATGGCAGCTGATAACCCTCTACGCGTTATCACCGTTTGACAGACTTCTCTCATTCCCGAGGTAGATAGGAATAGTCTTCTTCGTGCAAGATCCTTCACGCACACAGAGCTTATTGGCAACATGATTTCTTCTCCATCATATTGCTAACTCATCACACAAAGATCACCAATTGAGTCACACAGACTTGAGGTACTCCAACTGGAAACCCTGAAGTGGAAGCTACCTGCCAACCGGTAGTCATAAAATGCTTCCATGTGCCGGTTCACCTTGAACAAATATGCCACTTCACTTTGGCATATAAACCAGTTCATACATAGGCCGATTCCTCTCTCTTCACCTATCACATGTGCCAGTTCACACCATGTCTTATATTGACATCAATGACAACATACAATATCATTATGTCTTCATGCCGGTTCACGTAATGCCTGTTGGTATTTTTGATGTTTATGTTGTGATTGTCATTGATGGACACACACTTGTATTGAGATCCCCTTAATATGTATGAGCTCATGCTCAACCGGTCTTTGTTCCAACTGGTATGTTGTATACTAGTCTCTAGACTAGTAGTGATTTTGCAGAATGTGTTTCCCAGTCTGAAGCGGCATGCCGACCCCAAGCGGTTCGCAAATCACAAGCAGTACGAGGAAGCAAAGTGGCACAACACATTCTTACCAGTCTTCATTTTTGTCAAACCGGCAACCAGCATTTTGTATGAACTGGTAACACTCTATGATGAGTTACCAATCCACCGATTGTTTGACGGTGCCGACACATTGATGGTGATTCTTGTGTCATGTTACTGAGTATTTTTAGATTCATTGAACCTAGGAAATTGTAATGTAATCCTATTGGACCGACATGAAATCAGATTCCTTTAAAAGGACATCATGTCTAGGGTTTCTAAGTTGTCGAAGAAGTTGCGAAAAGGGTTTATGTTGATTTAGGGTTTAAGGTGGAAGTGTAGAGCGATCTTATTAGAGAAGATCGAGTTGTAACTGAGAGAGAGATAGAGGAGACTAAAGTAATGCTGGAATTCATTAGCTGTGAGTAATACTAGATCTAACCAAGCAATTTGTGCTAGTAGATAGATCAAACACTTGTTGATTACTCACATCTTTGACAAGTCTGTAGCCCTTAACCAGGTAGGCCTCAAAGCCTTTGTAAAATCCTCTAACAAGGTGGTTCACACATTTGAATCTAAAATCCTCTAACAAAGTAGTCTTTAATGAGACTTATCTCCTAATAGAGATTGAGATTCCTAACAGGATCTATTCTGGTGAAGAACATTGTAAGACCTTAACCGGTCTAGTTTCTATTCTGCAGATAGTGACTTGTGAGTTCCATCTCACCATGGTTTTTCCTAGTTGGGTTTCCACGTCAAATACCTTATGTTATGGTTGTATTGCTTTTGTGGGTGAATGTTTTATTCACATTTTGGTTTGTATGTGTGATAACCGGTTTGGTTGTCAGACGGCTTTACTGGTTTATCTTTAGACTATGTAAGTGTTTTAGTGAAAATATTTTTGGCATACTAATTCACCCCCCCCTCTTAGTATTCATCAATTGGTATCAGAGTCAACCTTTCTATAAGTTTAACCACTTGGAAAGAGATATGGGGGAATACACATTGAGGGAACTTACTCAATGGCTCACTAAGTCTAAGAAAGCCTATGATGATCTTACGGTCAAATACAAGGCATCTCAAGCAAAAAGAAGAGAACATGCAGAGAGGCTGATGGAACTATCAAAAAGTAGTTCTGAATATGAAGCTAACATGGAAGCTATGATTACTGAAGTGAATAAGTTGAATGATTCAAACTCCAATTTGAGAAAGGAGTTGGAAGGACTGACTATTCAGTTTAGCCAAGAGCTTGAGAACCGGAGAAAAGCTAAAGATCTGGTAAAAGACAGAGATCATGAGATCTCCAAGTTTAAACATGAGATTACTGCACTAACTGCTCACCTTCATGAGAGTAGAATGGAAAAAGAAGACATGCAAGGAGAACTGAACATTGCCATCTCTAAAAATGCAAGTCTTATGGAGACAAACACTGCTATTTCCAAAGAACTCTTTGAATCAAAGGAAATACTAGCTAAGTTTGGCAAAAGTACAGTCAGGTTAGAGCAAAAGCTTGAGTCATCTAGATCGGACAAGAATACCAATGGTCTTGGTTTTTCTGGACATGAGGAAGGAGAATCCTCAGGAACAAATGCTGAAGCATCAAAGAAGCAACCAACACTCAAAGGAAAAGGTAAGCAAAAATTCAAACCTGTTTGCTTTAACTATCTTAAAGAAGGACACACTGCCAATGTATGTAGGAGCAAAGCCTACAATAATTTTTCTTATTTTATTAACAATGTACCTAGATCGAATAAGTTCAATGGTCATTGTTATGCATGCAACAAGTTTGGGCATAGAGCATTTGAATGCAAGTCTATAATGGATAACATTGGAAGATATCCTCAGAGGACCAAAGGAACTGGTCCTGAATCTTTTATGAATTGGAACCACAACTGGTTTAATGTCTTCAATCATCAGTTAAGAAGCTGTGGTCATCAAGCGGCAACCAAATGGAGAGAAAGTTGTATGATCTATCATGGTCATGGGCACACTACTGCAACATGCAGAAGGAAGAATGGAAACATGTACAATGGACCTTGGAGAGCACCTAGACTTGTTTGCTATCACTGCAACAAACCGGGTCACATTGCAAGATTCTGCAGAAGTAGAAAAAGTATATTTGATGATATACCGGTCACTCAGGAAGGAGAAATAGATGTTGAAAAAGTTCAAGAAGACATGAAGAAAATATGAAAGAAGAAACCAGTATTATTGGAGGAGGAACCGGTTTTTGCACCTAGTGTGGAAATATCGGAACCGGCAAACTAAGCCTCAAAGGCTTAGGGGGAGAAAATGGCAAAATGCTTTTGAACCCTCGGTTAACACCGGTAAAAGACCTTAACCGGTATGCTACACCTATCGCTTGGTAGAAGATCGGAAACGGTAAAGAGGCAAATTAGGGTTTACGCCCTAATATAGGAGCATTAATGATGGTAGGTGAGAGACATGTATAAATGCATTTTTCAAATCATTTCTCACTATCTATTTTTGAGCAAAGAAAAGTTTTCAAGTGCAGAGTGAAGAAAAGGCGATTTGAGCTTAGATTTCGAGAAATTGGAGAGCTTTGAAAGAGATTCAAATATAGTTTGCAAGAGGTAGTGGAGAACTCAAAGTGGTGATTTGGCATTCAACGGAGAGTGAAGTAAAGAAGAATCAGGTAGCCCTAAATTCATGTTTGAAAGGTATTTTTTGTGTTCTTGAAATACTCTTCAATGGCTTCCACATCTCATACCAGTTCAAGCACATCCATTGAGTTAGAAAATTTCATTCAGAGGAAGTCCAAGTATAATGCTTTGTCACAAGTTCTAGCTAGAGTCATAGTCGAAGAAGGAATTTTAGACTATATTGATTGCAAGATAGAAGACCTAGGGTCCTTAGCCATTCATATTCAATTAGGTCTATTTTGCAGAAAGGACAAAAGGATCAAACCGGAGTTTAGTATCTTAGAGAAGAAGAAACTCCATAATGCAGTGTATTTTCTGGAAGATTTCACAGAGGATCATATTAGAATCATCTTAAGTAGAGTCCATGGTGACAAGATGTACCTGGAGAGAATGCATGATATCACGCCTGAGGCAATTCATGCTATCACCAGTTTCTAGAACATAGGGGAAGTGCCGGCCCTAAGAACGGTAAGCAAAACGGAAATGACCAAGCTCACCGGTTTGACAAGTGATTCATGAGGTATGACAGTTAATCCTATCAAGGATGAACTGGTAAAATACACCTGCATGGTGATAGGCTACAGAGCATTCTCAGCTAGGAGGATTAATTTTGTATCTGCTGCAGCGGTAAATGCCACTTACCGGATGATTATAGAGGATAAATCATTTGACTTATGCACCAGTATGCAAAGGCAACTCCTGTTAAATCTCAAGGCAATCAAAAAGGACAATTCATTGAAATTTAAGTTTGGACAACTACTAGTAGGGTTGTTTTTCTATTTCCAAGGCTACTTTCCGGGTGTAGGAGATGTCTAGTGGTCCCCTGACCAACCGGTAACCAAGCAGATAAAGGAAAGTGTGCAAGCCATTGGAACCGGATACCTTGAGATACTGAACAAATACTTTGATGAGTTCAGAAGAAAGATGAGTCAGAGGATGCAAATCTCAGGTGACATAGTGAAGAAGTATGAAGATGACATCTGTTTCACTATTCAGGTGGACAAATGTCTAATGGAGGTTGTTGAGCTTAGAATGGAGGAAGTGGAGCCTATGGGCTATGAGGTCATGTTTGACATGCTGGAAGGGCATGCTTCAACCCTTATTGCCTCTCCTCTTGATCCAAAGGTGAAGCGAACCAAAACCTACTTGGAGAGGATCACATCGGTTGAAGAACCATTGGTGAAAAAGGGAAAAGAACTGGCAACCAAGAAAGCTAAGGCAGTGCCTGCGACATTAGTACCAGCTACCACTGAGACTCCAAGAGTGACCAAGCGGTCACCGACAAAGAAGAAACCAGAGGTATCACCGGCAAAAGTCTTCGAAAGAAAGAGGAAGACTAAGGCAAATGAACTAGACTCCGAAGAAACTAAGTCTGATGAATAGCCAAAGAAGGCTAGACAGACCAAGAAGGTGAAGAAGAATGAACTAGCAACATCCGCACTAGTAAATATAGATATCTCCTCTTACAAACCTTTGACACATTGTCAAAGAACAGTAAAGAATATTAGGAGAAAGTTACTTCATGATTTAATTGATTATTATGATGATTTCAATAGTGAAGAAAAGTATTGTAGGAAATCATTCTTTATTTATGCAAAAATGACTGGTCACCATCAGAGATTAAATCTCAGACATCAGATTCATTGTTTAAAGCATTGGATAACAAATGGCGCATTTCCATTGAAAAGGAAGAAGAGATTAGGGAGAAATTTTTTGCACATTACTTCCCTGAACTCTCAAATTCAGAATTATTTGATGTATTAGATCAAAATAAAGGTCTCTTCTTCACAAGGAGAAGAAGACTCTGGTTGTTGGAAGGGAGAGTTGATGATGTAGAAAAGGATACACATCAACACATGGCCCATGCTATTAGCTCACACAAAGCTCAAATGGCCAACCTCCAAGTGGAAAAGGAACCGGTTATTTCCAAACCGGATGAAGTTTTTGATGAGGAAGGAAACCTGGTGGAGGAACCAATCGACACCATAGATGTCGATGCCCTGGATATAGAAGATGTCACTCAAGACATACCTTCTGAGGGAACTGAACAGGGGTAATAGGCCGATCAGGGTGGTGAACAAGCTGTGGACACACAACAAGAAACAAAAGACAAGGAAGAAGAGAAAAAGAAGAAGGATGAAGATGAGAAACTGAAAAAGGAGGAAGAAAAAAAGAAAGAGGAAGAGGAGAAAAGAAAAGATGAAGAGAAGAAGAAGCAAGAAGAAGAAAGGAAAAAGAAAGAAGAAGAGGACATGGAAGAAAAGAAGAAGAATGAAGAAGAAGAAAAGAGGAAGAAGGAAGAAGAAGAAGAAAAGAGGAAGAAGGAAGAGGAAGAAAAGAAGAAGAAAGAAGAGGAGAAGAGGAAAAAGGAAGAGGAAGAAAAGAAGAAGAAAGAAGAGGAGAAGAGGAAGAAGGAAGAGGAAGAAAAGAAGAAGGAAGAGGAAGAAAAGAAGAAAAATGAAGAGGAAGAGAAGAAGAAGAGGGAAGAAGAAGAAAAAGAAGAGCAGAAGAGGAGAGCAGAGTAGAAGAAAAAGGCAGAAGAAGACAAGGAAGAAGAGAAGAGAAGAGAAGTGGAAAAGAAGAAAGTTGAAGAAGCCAAGGAACGTGAAGCAGCAAAAAGCTCTCAGGTGGAGACTTCGAAGGCAATCGGAAGTCAACCCTCACCGGTTGATCTTTCTAGTCCTATCGATCTCCAATCTATAAGTGAGTTGGAGCTTATGTAGAGCATCAAGATTGCTCAAGAGCACCTTGAGATCATTCGTAGGAAAAAGGAACAAGACATCATTCATGCAGCTGTAGACACACTTACCGGTTTAATCCCTGGTACTAATCTTCCTGACACTGATTCATCACTAGCACAACTCAAACTTCTGTGTACTGTAGTGGATGATTAGGTGCAGAGCCTAGAAGAAGCAGCTGAGGCCAATGTAAAGAAAGAGCACCAAAAGGCTCTTAATGTTGCTCTGGTGAAGAAATTGAATGAGCTTAGGACTGAACTATTAAAGGATCAAAAGGACATAAGGAGTGTCTTGGATGAGGGAAACTTGTTACTCAGTAAAATCTGTCAACCTCATCTATTCTATGATGATGTGCTAGCCAAGAAGAAACAACTTCAAATGGACTTACAGTCCTACTTAAGCACACGACTCTTTTGCAGCATATAGGCAAACCGTTCACCAGTTCCAGATCCAGTCAGCCAAGATAGAGCAAGAGATCAGCACAAGGTCTAGGGATTTGCAGGAACTTCAACTGGTATTACTTCCATGACTGCAAATTCTCTAGAAATGCTATCTGAACCTGGATGCACTGATAGTCACCCAAGAACTGAGCACAATAGATGCCATGGAGGAACAAGTATCACAAATGCAGACAGAGAAGGAAGTGGCGACCTCCCTACTTGAGTCCTGGTCTCTCTCCATGAAATTTTTTTTGTAGGACTACAAAGCGGTTATTGACAAGTATTATTCATTATTGTCATAAACTCTTTTATATATTGTAAAGCGGAAAATCGCGGTCGAACCCTAGTTGGTCTCCCCTCTTCTAACTCCAAGGAGAGAGAAGGGAGGTTCGCTAGGATTCGATGGGTTTTCACTTAGGGGGAAGACTTTACATTCAAAAGAGGGGTTGAAACTCATAAGATTCAATCCCACACGATGTAAGATGGGATGCTAAATGAATTTCAAGGGTTAGGAAAGCAAGGCTACCCTCTTTTGTAAAGAATGTTGATTAAGGAAATTAAGCTAAGGATGCATAGAAAGTCATAAAGATTCGCTTATAAACTGAGTTTAGGTTATAGGATGAAGCTGCGGACCTGGAATTAGCAGTAAAATGTCGATACGGCGCTGTCCTGCAAATTTGAGCAAAAGTTGTCAGGACGATGGCACCCGGCGCCACGGTCCTCCGAAAAATCCGCGAAACGAAGGGGGATCTGTTCGTCTCTGCACAAGGATTCCAGATCTTCAATTTCAGCCGCGTACCTGCAACCTACACATAGAAAAGTGAAGACGATTGGGGGGTTAGGGATTAGGGGTTTGCATTTAGGTCAAACCCCGGTTTTGGAATTAACCAAGAAATGAGCAAGAGCTGTAAATGTAAATGACTGTAAAACAAGTACTAATACCTTGTTCTAAGGATGTTTGTATCCTTATGTGCGAAGGTTTAGATGTTGTATGTTGTATGTTGTAGCATGTAGTATGTGATCTCCTCTTCAATGGTTGAATCCTTGTCTTGAATGCAACACTTAGCCTTGAATGGAGACTTGGAATGATCAATTGCTTGAATGCTTGAATGCTTGAATGCTTGAATGCTTGAATGTTTGAGTATAATTTCCATGCTTTGTACACATATCCTCCTCATATCAAATGAGAGAGAAAAATGTAGTTTATATACTTGTCAATTAGGGCTGATAGACTGATTTTCCCGACCTTAGGCCGACCAGGGAAGTATATTTCCAAATTGCAATAAAAAAGACCCGATATCACTTAGGAAACCGGGCCCAAAATAGGACCCAGGGACCAGGGCGCTGGGCGCTCTGGTCCCACCTCCCGGGACATCAGGGTGCAAGGAGGTTCAGGCCAGGGTGCTTGAAAAATGCAGTTTTCAGTGTCGTGAGCAAGTTTTGGGGTCTCCATTCAGGTTGCGTGTTGCGTCGCCATCGCGAAGACCGAAATGCAGTCAAAATTGCAAGTGTCGCAATTTTAGGACGCTACATTTAGCCCCCACTTTAGCGGGAGTATGTATGCTCATACTTCCGATAAAGTACAAGGAAACAACGTTGAAAGACTTCCACCATGTCAAGGAGGCAAGATACACCAAGCCCCCAGTGGACTAAGGATCTTACAACTTCGATTGACAAAGTAAAAGGGAAGATCACGAGGAAGAACCATGACTGTCAGTAGTAAGGTTCCCTCACTATGAGTCATGCAAAAGAAATACCAAAAATCTTCAAGACAAAGCTAAGTTTGCCAAGAAATTTTCAAGTATCTTTGAAAGGATAGACAGGGTGTATGCCCCCCTACGTTAAAGCGATCGCACACGCCTCAACGGGGGTGATTGTTTTAACGTAGTGATACACATAAGAAATAAGAAAGGAGCACGTTATCGCAAGGATTTAGCCCCCAAGTGTGAGATAAACCCAAGGATAATAGACACAAAACACAAAGCACGAGGTGACTTCGCTTTCCTTGGGGTCAGTATGCTGTATGATAAGTCATGTATATATATCATATGTATGTATGCATAATTGTTCTTCATTCCCCAATCAAGGAAGGTCACCTAGAAGAAGGGAACACATGTGTCTTTTGAGTCAACATGAGAGAGACCAAAAGAGATCTCAATGCTTTGCATCATCCTCAAGTAGACAACACTAAGGACAACAAATAGAAGAATGAGAATAACATATAGAAGAAGTAACACAAGAGAGGAGGAGAGAATCTGCTATGCTAATGTAACTAGTCAAGCACATCATCTACCCCCCGATCTTGCTGATCAATGTTTCAGGAAGGCAGGGAACACGCTAGAGGAGGAACATCCAACACAGCAGATGGAGCTATCACAAGATCCAAACAAGGGCTATGTTCATGTTCCAAGCCACATTGTTCTTGTCTAGGAGCTAGGATAAGTGCTTTAGAAAATTCATTAGATAAATGGTTATCAACATCAACAAGTTCATATTCACTATCAGAAGCAAGAGGAGTAATATTTTTATCTATATCATCATCAAGATTTATAAAAATAGGATCTTTAACTCACACAGGATCAAGATCATCATGCATCTTATGTTTAGGAGATTTAGGCTCAATATCCGGCTGAGGGGAAAAAGGAATAATGCTTGTTGAAGGTGTTTGTGGAGATTGCAAAGTTTGAGAAGCAGCTGCTTGAGCCCTAAGACGACGCTTTCGTCGACGTTCCCGTGCAGAACGATTACGTCTAGTCTTAGTAGGAAGTGTAGAAGATAGAGGAGGAGGAATGTTCTCATCCCTATCACTTGGGTGTTTAGGTTGTGGTCTCTTAGGCTGGATAATAGGAGAAGAAGAAGGTCTCTTCTCTCTATAGAAGGCAGGAGGAGGAACTGCTCCATATAAAGGAGGAATATTTGATTAAGGAAGAAGACCAAGTCCATCATGACGAGGAGGTCTAGGTCTATTTTTAGAAGATTTATTAGGCATAGACATAGTCGCATCCATAGGGACGGGTTGGGAATCTTCTTGGGGAAAGACATTAGTTTTATCTTTCAAAGGAAGAACTTCCTTCTCAAGAATGATAGGAATGTCAAGTTTAGGTGCTCTAGGTTCACTTAGAGATAGGATCATATCTGTTTTCCACTTTTGATAAGATTTGAAAAGATGATCACTTCGCGGAGGAAGAGATTGGAATTGTTTAGGCCAAAAGTAATCAATAGGAACACTAGAGGTTCTTTCAGCTGGTTTAAAGAGACTATGATTGACAGTAACAACTTCACCATTATGGGGAAATTTCAAACACTTATGAATAGGAGAAGCAATAGCTTTCATGGAAGATAGCCAAGGATAGCCAAGCTTCACACGAAATTGTTCGGAAGAAGGAATAATAGCAAAGTTCACATCAAGGGATTTGTTATGGACCTCAATAGGCAATGTAATAGAACCAATTGCAGGAGAAGAAAATGCATCAAATAATTTCACAATCACATCTATTTTGTCATAGATCACTTGATTCAATTGCAAAGTAAAAAGAAATTCTTCAGTAATAACATTAACCATGCATGAAGGATCAATAAGCACTCCAGGGCAAGGCATATTCTTGACTTTTGCAACTATGTATAAAGGACCATCAGGTACCCTAATGGTTTCACTAGAATCAAATGTGATGGAAGATTCTTTAGGGTTTTCTTGCTGCTCTACAAAGTTAATCACATTCGGAGTCATAGACACAAGACCATCAGATGAGAAAGAGGAATCATTAGCCTCAATCGCATTAGAGGTATGAGAAGTATGAGAAGGTAATGGATCAGTAAAAATCTGAAGATTTTGGTTAGGAGGAGCTACAGATGTGTTGCCTTTATCATTCACTCCAGAAACAGAAATAGTATTATTATCAATCAAATCTTGAATTTTACCCTTTAGATAAAAACATTTTTCAGTATCATGCCCAGGCTGACGATGAAAGTGACAAAAAGCTTTGTGATCAAAATAAGGTGAAGTAATCTTTGCAGGATCAATTTGTCTTATAGGAGGAAGGGTAAGCACATTTTGTTCCAATAACTTATTCATAATATCATGCAATGATTCATTCAAAGGAGTATACTTTCTTTCTTTCCTGAAAAATTTAGAAATAGGAGGCACACCTGATGCTGCATTCACATTGTTGTTGATGATGTTTTCATTGAATTTGATAGAATCTCTGTTCGGTTTAAACTTCCCAAATGGTTGTTGACTGCTATCACCCTTATCACTCGGAGCCATAGGATGTGATTGTTCCATTTGACTCACAGTCAGTTGATAATTGTGAAGAGTGGCGCACAACTGTTGGAAAGAAGTAAACTCAGAAAACAGGAGTTTGTCTCGAATATCTTTTTGCAAATTAGAAATAAAGATTCTTTGAATATCATTATCAGGCACTGGAAAAGAAATTTGAGCATACAAATGCTTATATCTACCAATGAAATCAGTCACTTTTTCTTTAACACCTTGTTTACAATGCATTAAATCAATCAAAGTAACTTTAGGACTTATATTATTTTGAAATTGTTGAATGAAAGCATTTGCAAGTTGTTCGAAAGAAGTAATAGAATAAGAAGGCAACGAGCAATACCATTGTAGGGCTTTGTCTCTTAATGTTCTAGTAAACAGTTTTGCAAGCAACCTTTGGTCATAAGCAAAATCAGTACATATTGTTTGAAAAGTCTTAACATGTGTTAGAGGATCTCCTTTACCATTATAAAGTTCCAAATGCGGGATTTCAACATGCTTAGGAGGAATAGCTCGAACAATGTCAAGAGAAAGTGGGCTCGCAACATCAAATGTGGGCACACTAAACTTAGATTGATTCATAGAGGCAATTTGTTGCTGTAAAGAAGAGACAGTTTGTGCAAGATTATTAATGGTAGCTTCAGTCGAAGAGTTCATATTAGGTGTGTTAGATTGAGATGGAGGTGTGATGTTATTGAAAGATGGTAAAGAGTAAGGTGGTGGGACCCTATGATAGTCAACCATAGGGGATGATTGGATAGGAGGAACACTACAAGGAGGAATGGAATGGTTAAATGAATTGCCCCCTTGCGTCATGTTCATTTGTGAAGATGTAATAGGAACACTTATTGAAGGAATGAATGAAGAAGTCGGATTGAATGAAGGAATAGGGTTAATTGAAGAAGGAGGATTGCCCCCATGACTAGTGATCACAGGAGGAATGTCTTGTATAGAGGTAGCCATGATGTTTGATGTAAAGGTAGGTAAACTAGCAATAGAAGTAGTCAAAGGAATAGAATGATTGTCTTGTGTAGGAGGTTGTGTATAACCTAAAGATTCAGCACAACTCTTCATAGGCATCACGTTCGAATTCACAATGTGTGAAATACCACGCAAAATATCAATTCCATTCTTATCACTTTGAAGCATACGTTTTAGACCCTCAATTAAAGGAAGAGCTTGACTATCGGGATACTCATGAGACATCCATTGGTGAAAATCCTCAAATTGGTTATCCAATTTGGAAAGTTGTTCAACAGAAACTTCATGGAGAGCTTCTTCATCATTAGGAGGATTAGAGGAATTACCCATGTCCTCGTTAAAAAGACTACTCAAATTAGGTTCCATCTCCTCAGTAGTTAAACCTCGGAAAGACTTAATTCTACGGCTTCGTCTAACGGGAATAGTGTAAGTAGGGCTTATTGTTGTAAAACTCATGCACTAGAGAGAGAGAGAAGATTTTGATTTTAGAGGTAGCAATTTTCAGTAAAACCAGCCAATCTTCCAGATTTAAGCTGTTAAATGCAATCACAACAGTCTCCCGAAATTTCAGAAAAAATGTTCGGGACCGTGGCGCTCGGAGTGCAACACGGTCCTTGCAACTTTTTTTGAAATTTGCAGGGATGAAAGGTATGATGATTTTAGAGCTAATCTGAAAAAATTGAGGGATTTTACAATCTGTAGATAGGCCAAATTAAAGTTGCAAATTCAAAATTGAACCCTATCAAGATTGTCGAAAAATGCAAAATTTGAATTTTGAAAAAGAGAGGGAGACTGAAATTTTGAATTTTATGATTTTAGAGGGAATGTCAAGAGCAATGCAAATTTTGAAATTTAAAAATTGATTCAATTTCACACAAAATTCAATTTTGAAAGCGGAATTCAAAGTTGTTGTAATTAGGCACTTAATTTCAAAAGTCACAAAATGCAAATATTTGAATAAAGCACTGAAATTTCGAATGAATGCAAATACAATTTTCAGATCTAAGACAGTAAGGACACAATTTTGACACAAAATTTCAGTTTCGATAATTTTTGAATGATTAGGAGCCTTAGACCAAGCAATCACAAGACCAACTTTGACTGTAATTTTGAAAGTGTTATAATTGACAAAATCAGCCAAAATTCTGGATTTTAGCAGGAAAATACAGCAAGATCTCGCTCCCGAAATTTTGGAAAAAATGTCGGGGACGATGGCGCTCGGAGTGCAACACGGTCCTCGCAACTTTTTTCCAAATTTTCAGGGATGAAAGATATTGTGATTTTATTGCGGAATCCAAAGTTACAGCTGATTTGGAGATGTTTTGGTCGGTCAAATTGTCGGACAAAGGTTGAATCAAGAGGGTTTCAAAAATTAGGGTTTTGACTTTTAACCACTTAATTTTCAGAATTAAAGCACAAATATGAATTGATAATTTGTAATAGAAGGACAGATCTGAAACAAGCATTAACATTTAGACATTTCGCAAGATTAATTACTAAAAAGAAATTTTAGGGTTTTAATGCAATCACCTCTAAAACTTTGCAAAAGATCAAACATGGAAATGTAATCAATTTTTTCAGATCTAAGCATGAAAAATCAGAAAGGACGTTCACGTCGGGTTCACCAAAATGTAAAGCGGAAAATCGCGGTCGAACCCTAGTTGGTCTCCCCTCTTCTAACTCCAAGGAGAGAGAAGGGAGGTTCGCTAGGATTCGATGGGTTTTCACTTAGGGGGAAGACTTTACATTCAAAAGAGGGGTTGAAACTCATAAGATTCAATCCCACACGATGTAAGATGGGATGCTAAATGAATTTCAAGGGTTAGGAAAGCAAGGCTACCCTCTTTTGTAAAGAATGTTGATTAAGGAAATTAAGCTAAGGATGCATAGAAAGTCATAAAGATTCGCTTATAAACTGAGTTTAGGTTATAGGATGAAGCTGCGGACCTGGAATTAGCAGTAAAATGTCGATACGGCGTTGTCCTGCAAATTTGAGCAAAAGTTGTCGGGACGATGGCGCCCGGTGCCACGGTCCTCCGAAAAATCCGCGAAACGAAGGGGGATCTGTTCGTCTCTGCACAAGGATTCCAGATCTTTGATTTCAGCCGCGTACCTGTAACCTACACACAGAAAAGCGAAGACGATTGGGGGGTTAGGGATTAGGGGTTTGCCTTTAGGTCAAACCCCGGTTTTGGAATTAACCAAGAAATGAGCAAGAGCTGTAAATGTAAATGACTGTAAAACAAGTACTAATACCTTGTTCTAAGGATGTTTGTATCCTTATGTGCGAAGGTTTAGATGTTGTATGTTGTATGTTGTAGCATGTAGTATGTGATCTCCTCTTCAATGGTTGAATCCTTGTCTTGAATGCAACACTTAGCCTTGAATGGAGACTTGGAATGATCAATTGCTTGAATGCTTGAATGCTTGAATGCTTGAGTATAATTTCCACGCTTTGTACACATATCCTCCTCATATCAAATGAGAGAGAAAAATGTAGTTTATATACTTGTCAATTAGGGCTGATAGACTGATTTTCCCGACCTTAGGCCGACCAGGGAAGTATATTTCCAAATTGCAATCAAAAAGACCCAATATCACTTAGGAAACCGGGCCCAAAATAGGACCCAGGGACCAGGGCGCTGGGCGCCCTGGACCTGAGGGACCAGGGCGCTGGGCGCTCTGGTCCCACCTCCCGGGACATTAGGGTGCAAGGAGGTTCAGGCCAGGGTGCTTGAAAAATGCAATTTTCAGTGTCGTGAGCAAGTTTTGGGGTCTCCATTCAGGTTGCGTGTTGCGTCGCCATCGTGAAGACCGAAATGTAGTCGAAATTGCAAGTGTCGCAATTTTAGGACGCTACATTTAGCCCCCACTTTAGCGGGAGTATGTATGCTCATACTTCCGGTAAAGTACAAGGAAACAACGTTGAAAGACTTCCACCACGTCAAGGAGGCAAGATACACCAAGCCCCCAGTGGACTAAGGATCTTACAACTTCGATTGACAAAGTAAAAGGGAAGATCACGAGGAAGAACCATGACTTTCAGTAGTAAGGTTCCCTCACTATGAGTCATATAAAAGAAATACCAAAAATCTTCAAGACAAAGCTAAGTTTGCCAAGAAATTTTCAAGTATCTTTGAAAGGATAGATAGGGTGTATGCCCCCCTACGTTAAAGCGATCGCACACGCCTCAACGGGGGTGATTGTTTTAATGTAGTGATACACATAAGAAATAAGAAAGGAGCACGTTATCGCAAGGATTTAGCCCCCAAGTGTGAGATAAACCCAAGGATAATAGACACAAAACACAAAGCACGAGGTGACTTCGCTTTCCTCGGGGTCAGTATGCTGTATGATAAGTCATGTATATATATCATATGTATGTATGCATAATTGTTCTTCATTCCCCAATCAAGGAAGGTCACCTAGAAGAAGGGAACACATGTGTCTTTTGAGTCAACATGAGAGAGACCAAAAGAGATCTCAATGCTTTGCATCTTCCTCAAGTAGACAACACTAAGGACAACAAATAGAAGAATGAGAATAACATATAGAAGAAGTAACACAAGAGAGGAGGAGAGAATCTGCTATGCTAATGTAACTAGTCTAGCACATCATCTACCCCCCGATCTTGCTGATCAATGTTTCGGGAAGGCAGGGAACACGCTAGAGGAGGAACATCCAACACAGCAGATGGAGCTATCACAAGATCCAAACAAGGGCTATGTTCATGTTCCAAGCCACATTGTTCTTGTCTAGGAGCTAGGATAAGTGCTTTAGAAAATTCATTAGATAAATGGTTATCAACATCAACAAGTTCATATTCACTATCAGAAGCAAGAGGAGTAATATTTTTATCTATATCATCATCAAGATTTATAAAAATAGGATCTTTAACTCACACAGGATCAAGATCATCATGCATCTTATGTTTAGGAGATTTAGGCTCAATATCCGGCTGAGGAGAAAATGGAATAATGCTTGTTGAAGGTGTTTGTGGAGATTGCAAAGTTTGAGAAGCAGCTGCTTGAGCCCTAAGACGACGCTTTCGTCGACGTTCCCGTGCAGAATGATTACGTCTAGTCTTAGTAGGAAGTGTAGAAGATAGAGGAGGAGGAATGTTCTCATCCCTATCACTTGGGTGTTTAGGTTGTGGTCTCTTAGGCTGGATAATAGGAGAAGAAGAAGGTCTCTTCTCTCTATAGAAGGCAGGAGGAGGAACTGCTCCATATAAAGGAGGAATATTTGGTTTAGGAAGAAGACCAAGTCCATCATGACGAGGAGATCTAGGTCTATTTTTAGAAGATTTATTAGGCATAGACATAGTCGCATCCATAGGGACGGGTTGGGAATCTTCTTGGGGAAAGACATTAGTTTTATCTTTCAAAGGAAGAACTTCCTTCTCAAGAATGATAGGAATGTCAAGTTTAGGTGCTCTAGGTTCACTTAGAGATAGGATCATATCTGTTTTCCACTTTTGATAAGATTTGAAAAGATGATCACTTCGCGGAGGAAGAGATTGGAATTGTTTAGGCCAAAAGTAATCAATAGGAACACTAGAGGTTCTTTCAGCTGGTTTAAAGAGACTATGATTGACAGTAACAACTTCACCATTATGGGGAAATTTCAAACACTTATGAATAGGAGAAGCAATAGCTTTCATGGAAGATAGCCAAGGATAGCCAAGCTTCACACGAAATTGTTCGGAAGAAGGAATAATAGCAAAGTTCACATCAAGGGATTTGTTATGGACCTCAATAGGCAATGTAATAGAACCAATTGCAGGAGAAGAAAATGCATCAAATAATTTCACAATCACATCTATTTTGTCATAGATCACTTGATTCAATTGCAAAGTAAAAAGAAATTCTTCAGTAATAACATTAACCATGCACGAAGGATCAATAAGCACTCCACGGCAAGGCATATTCTTGACTTTTGCAACTATGTATAAAGGACCATCAGGTACCCTAATGGTTTCACTAGAATCAAATGTGATGGAAGATTCTTTAGGGTTTTCTTGCTGCTCTACAAAGTTAATCACATTCGGAGTCATAGACACAAGACCATCAGATGAGAAAGAGGAATCATTAGCCTCAATCGCATTAGAGGTATGAGAAGTATGAGAAGGTAATGGATCAGTAAAAATCTGAAGATTTTGGTTAGGAGGAGCTACAGATGTGTTGCCTTTATCATTCACTCCAGAAACAGAAATAGTATTATTATCAATCAAATCTTGAATTTTACCCTTTAGAGAAAAACATTTTTCAGTATCATGCCCAGGCTGACGATGAAAGTGACAAAAAGCTTTGTGATCAAAATAAGGTGAAGTAATCTTTGCAGGATCAATTTGTCTTATAGGAGGAAGGGTAAGCACATTTTGTTCCAATAACTTATTCATAATATCATGCAATGATTCATTCAAAGGAGTATACTTTCTTTCTTTCCTGAAAAATTTAGAAATAGGAGGCACACCTGATGCTGCATTCACATTGTTGTTGATGATGTTTTCATTGAATTTGATAGAATCTCTGTTCGGTTTAAACTTCCCAAATGGTTGTTGACTGCTATCACCCTTATCACTCGGAGCCATAGGATGTGATTGTTCCATTTGACTCACAGTCAGTTGATAATTGTGAAGAGTGGCGCACAACTGTTGGAAAGAAGTAAACTCAGAAAACAGGAGTTTGTCTCGAATATCTTTTTGCAAATTAGAAATAAAGATTCTTTGAATATCATTATCAGGCACTGGAAAAGAAATTTGAGCATACAAATGCTTATATCTACCAATGAAATCAGTCACTTTTTCTTTAACACCTTGTTTACAATGCATTAAATCAATCAAAGTAACTTTAGGACTTATATTATTTTGAAATTGTTGAATGAAAGCATTTGCAAGTTGTTCGAAAGAAGTAATAGAATAAGAAGGCAACGAGCAATACCATTGTAGGGCTTTGTCTCTTAATGTTCTAGTAAACAGTTTTGCAAGCAACCTTTGGTCATAAGCAAAATCAGTACATATTGTTTGAAAAGTCTTAACATGTGTTAGAGGATCTCCTTTACCATTATAAAGTTCCAAATGCGGGATTTCAACATGCTTAGGAGGAATAGCTCGAACAATGTCAAGAGAAAGTGGGCTCGCAACATCAAATGTGGGCACACTAAACTTAGATTGATTCATAGAGGCAATTTGTTGCTGTAAAGAAGAGACAGTTTGTGCAAGATTATTAATGGTAGCTTCAGTCGAAGAGTTCATATTAGGTGTGTTAGATTGAGATGGAGGTGTGATGTTATTGAAAGATGGTAAAGAGTAAGGTGGTGGGACCCTATGATAGTCAACCATAGGGGATGATTGGATAGGAGGAACACTACAAGGAGGAATGGAATGGTTAAATGAATTGCCCCCTTGCGTCATGTTCATTTGTGAAGATGTAATAGGAACACTTATTGAAGGAATGAATGAAGAAGTCGGATTGAATGAAGGAATAGGGTTAATTGAAGAAGGAGGATTGCCCCCATGACTAGTGATCACAGGAGGAATGTCTTGTATAGAGGTAGCCATGATGTTTGATGTAAAGGTAGGTAAACTAGCAATAGAAGTAGTCAAAGGAATAGAATGATTGTCTTGTGTAGGAGGTTGTGTATAACCTAAAGATTCAGCACAACTCTTCATAGGCATCACGTTCGAATTCACAATGTGTGAAATACCACGCAAAATATCAATTCCATTCTTATCACTTTGAAGCATACGTTTTAGACCCTCAATTAAAGGAAGAGCTTGACTATCGGGATACTCATGAGACATCCATTGGTGAAAATCCTCAAATTGGTTATCCAATTTGGAAAGTTGTTCAACAGAAACTTCATGGAGAGCTTCTTCATCATTAGGAGGATTAGAGGAATTACCCATGTCCTCGTTAAAAAGACTACTCAAATTAGGTTCCATCTCCTCAGTAGTTAAACCTCGGAAAGACTTAATTCTACGGCTTCGTCTAACGGGAATAGTGTAAGTAGGGCTTATTGTTGTAAAACTCATGCACTAGAGAGAGAGAGAAGATTTTGATTTTAGAGGTAGCAATTTTCAGTAAAACCAGCCAATCTTCCAGATTTAAGCTGTTAAATGCAATCACAACAGTCTCCCGAAATTTCAGAAAAAATGTTCGGGACCGTGGCGCTCGGAGTGCAACACGGTCCTTGCAACTTTTTTTGAAATTTGCAGGGATGAAAGGTATGATGATTTTAGAGCTAATCTGAAAAAATTGAGGGATTTTACAATCTGTAGATAGGCCAAATTAAAGTTGCAAATTCAAAATTGAACCCTATCAAGATTGTCGAAAAATGCAAAATTTGAATTTTGAAAAAGAGAGGGAGACTGAAATTTTGAATTTTATGATTTTAGAGGGAATGTCAAGAGCAATGCAAATTTTGAAATTTAAAAATTGATTCAATTTCACACAAAATTCAATTTTGAAAGCGGAATTCAAAGTTGTTGTAATTAGGCACTTAATTTCAAAAGTCACAAAATGCAAATATTTGAATAAAGCACTGAAATTTCGAATGAATGCAAATACAATTTTCAGATCTAAGACAGTAAGGACACAATTTTGACACAAAATTTCAGTTTCGATAATTTTTGAATGATTAGGAGCCTTAGACCAAGCAATCACAAGACCAACTTTGACTGTAATTTTGAAAGTGTTATAATTGACAAAATCAGCCAAAATTCTGGATTTTAGCAGGAAAATACAGCAAGATCTCGCTCCCGAAATTTTGGAAAAAATGTCGGGGACGATGGCGCTCGGAGTGCAACACGGTCCTCGCAACTTTTTTCCAAATTTTCAGGGATGAAAGATATTGTGATTTTATTGCGGAATCCAAAGTTACAGCTGATTTGGAGATGTTTTGGTCGGTCAAATTGTCGGACAAAGGTTGAATCAAGAGGGTTTCAAAAATTAGGGTTTTGACTTTTAACCACTTAATTTTCAGAATTAAAGCACAAATATGAATTGATAATTTGTAATAGAAGGACAGATCTGAAACAAGCATTAACATTTAGACATTTCGCAAGATTAATTACTAAAAAGAAATTTTAGGGTTTTAATGCAATCACCTCTAAAACTTTGCAAAAGATCAAACATGGAAATGTAATCAATTTTTTCAGATCTAAGCATGAAAAATCAGAAAGGACGTTCACGTCGGGTTCACCAAAATGTAAAGCGGAAAATCGCGGTCGAACCCTAGTTGGTCTCCCCTCTTCTAACTCCAAGGAGAGAGAAGGGAGGTTCGCTAGGATTCGATGGGTTTTCACTTAGGGGGAAGACTTTACATTCAAAAGAGGGGTTGAAACTCATAAGATTCAATCCCACACGATGTAAGATGGGATGCTAAATGAATTTCAAGGGTTAGGAAAGCAAGGCTACCCTCTTTTGTAAAGAATGTTGATTAAGGAAATTAAGCTAAGGATGCATAGAAAGTCATAAAGATTCGCTTATAAACTGAGTTTAGGTTATAGGATGAAGCTGCGGACCTGGAATTAGCAGTAAAATGTCGATACGGCGTTGTCCTGCAAATTTGAGCAAAAGTTGTCGGGACGATGGCGCCCGGTGCCACAGTCCTCCGAAAAATCCGCGAAACGAAGGGGGATCTGTTCGTCTCTGCACAAGGATTCTAGATCTTCGATTTCAGCCGCGTACCTGCAACCTACACACAGAAAAGCGAAGACGATTGGGGGGTTAGGGATTAGGGGTTTGCCTTTAGGTCAAACCCCGGTTTTGGAATTAACCAAGAAATGAGCAAGAGCTGTAAATGTAAATGACTGTAAAACAAGTACTAATACCTTGTTCTAAGGATGTTTGTATCCTTATGTGCGAAGGTTTAGATGTTGTATGTTGTATGTTGTAGCATGTAGTATGTGATCTCCTCTTCAATGGTTGAATCCTTGTCTTGAATGCAACACTTAGCCTTGAATGGAGACTTGGAATGATCAATTCCTTGAATGCTGGAATGCTTGAATGCTTGAATGCTTGAATGCTTGAGTATAATTTCCACGCTTTGTACACATATCCTCCTCATATCAAATGAGAGAGAAAAATGTAGTTTATATACTTGTCAATTAGGGCTGATAGACTGATTTTCCCAACCTTAGGCCGACCAGGGAAGTATATTTCCAAATTGCAATAAAAAAGACCCGATATCACTTAGGAAACCGGGCCCAAAATAGGACCCAGGGACCAGGGCGCTGGGCGCCCTGGTCCTGAGGGACCAGGGCGCTGGGCGCTCTGGTCCCACCTCCCGGGACATCAGGGTGCAAGGAGGTTCAGGCCAGGGTGCTTGAAAAATGCAGTTTTCAATGTCGTGAGCAAGTTTTGGGGTCTCCATTCAGGTTGCGTGTTGCGTCGCCATCGTGAAGACCGAAATGCAGTCGAAATTGCAAGTGTCGCAATTTTAGGACGCTACATATATATATGGAAACAGGTTTTTGCAGCAGTACTTTGTCATTGTTGGCAAAGGGGGAGAAGTATATGGTTTTAAAAATTTGATGGTCTTAAATTTTTTGAAATTTTGATATATGCTATATGCTCTGAATGCAAAATTGTTGTACACTCTGTTGATTAAGAGATAGTGTATATGCTTAGGGGGAGCAATTTTGTTAATGGCAAGTTTTTGTTGTAAAACACTTAGATGTCAAAATTTTATTTTCCTAAGTGTTGCCATCAATGCCAAAGGGGGAGATTGTTGGCATTTTTTATGTTTATGTTGTGATTGTCATTGATGGACACACACTTGTATTGAGATCCTCTTTATATGTATGAGCTCATGCTCAACCAGTATTTGTTCCAACTGGTATGTTGTATACTAGTCTCTAGACTAGTAGTGATTTTGCAGAATGTGTTTCCCGGTCTAAAGCAGCATGCCGACCCCAAGAGGTTCTCAGATCACAAGTGGTATGAGGAAGCAAAGCGGCACAACACATTCTTACCAGTCTTCATTTTTGTCAAACCGGCAACTGGCATTTTGTATGAACCGGTAACACTCTATGATGAGTTACCAATCCACCGATTGTTTGACGGTGCCGACACATTGACAGTGATTCTTGTGTCGTGTTACTGAGTATGTCTAGATTCACTGAACCTAGGAAATTGTAATGTAATCCTATTGGACCGACATGAAATTAGATTCCTTTAAAAGGACATCATGTCTAGGGTTTTTAAGTTGTTGAAGAAGTTGCGAATAGGGTTTATGTTGAGCTAGGGTTTAAGGTGGAAGTGTAGAGAAATCTTATCAGAGAACATCGAGTTGTAACTGAGAGAGAGATAGAAGAGACTGAAGTAATGCTCGAATGCATTAGCTATGAGCAATAATAGATCTAACCAAGCAATTTGTGCTAGTAGATAGATCAAACACTTGTTGATTATTCACATCTTTGACAAGTCTATAGCCCTTAACCGGGTAGGCCTCAAAGCCTTTGTAAAATCCTCTAACAAGGTGGTTCACACATGTGAATCTAAAATCCTGTAACAAGGTAGTCTTTAATCGGACTTATCTCGTAATAGAGATTGAGATTCCTAACAGGATCTATTCTGGTGAAGAACATTGTAAGACCTTAACCGGTTTGGTTTCTATTCTGCAGATAGTGACTTGTGAGTTCCATCTCACTGTGGTTTTTCCCAGTTGAGTTTCCAGGTCAAATACCTTGTGTTATAGTTATATTGCTTTTGTGGGTGAATGTTTTATTCGCATTTTGGTTTGTATGTGTGATAATTGGTTTGATTGTCAGATTGCTTTACTAGTTTATCTTTAGACTGTGTAAGTGTTTTAGTGCAAAGATTTTTGGCATACTAATTCACCCCCCCCTCTTAGTATTCACCGCTTGAGTCACACAGACTTGAGGTACTCCAACCAAAAACCCTGAAGTGGAAGCTACCTACCAACCGGTAGTCATACAATGCTTCCATGTGCCGGTTCCCATAACTACATGCCGGTTCACCTTGAACAAATATGCCGCTTCACTTTGGTATATAAACCAGTTCATACATATGCGGGTTCCTCTCTCTTCACCTATCACATGTGCCAGTTCACACCATGTCTCATATTGACATCAATGACAACATACAATATCATTATGTCTTCATGCCGGTTCACGTAATGCCATGCCTGTTCACATAATGCCAATAGTTTGATCCAATTTTTGGGACATGCATAAGTTGGATTGAAATGATTGATTGCTCAATTGTAATGGCATGGTCTCATGAAAGTTTGAAATAATTTGAGGGTAACCTTCTCTCTAATACCAGTAATGCCAAGGCACCATGGTTGTTTTGAATTAAGATCAAGGATGTTTGGTGATCAATGTGGGATAGTGCTTTGATTTCTTTGGAATCCTTGAGACTTTGAATGAAATGAAACAAAGGATGACAAATGCAATCCTAAAGGATGATAATGCAAGCTATGTTTTTAAAAAGATTATGGAAAACTTTGGTAAATACAATTATAAAGAGATTATAGATAAATTGATAAAGTCTCACCTATTGCTTGGATACTAAGCTAGGTTTGATGTGATAATGTTGATAAAAAGGACAAGGGTTTGATCAAGGTCAAGACTTCCCTAAAAATAACTTTGGATATGATCTAAAGATTTTATTTTTCAACTTTGACAAATCTGATTTTGGAGACTAAATGCAAATGCAAGTTAATTATATGAACCAAGGATAATGCAAAGAAAAAAGAATGATAAAGACTTAGGAAAAGATTTTGAAACCTAGATTAAAATGATAATGAAATGGACTATTGTAAAAGGATAGCAAATATGTCCTAAGACCTAAGTTTGGACCATGAAAAACCTAGCCTAAAATGATATGGATTTTGAAACCAAGGAGTCCAATCATTTGATGAGCCATGTTGTTGAAACTTTTTTGAACTTTGGATGATAACTTTGATGTTTGACAAGTTTTTGTTTCAAATTCTTTGTTTGAATTTTGTGGCCAAGTTTGTTTATGTCTTGCTTTAATATGAACATTTTCTTTAATGTGATTTTATTTTGAAATGATTCTTTGATATGTCCACAAACACAAACAATGGAATGGCTATTTGATTGGTTTCAGAAATAGAAGCACAATCAATTAGAATCCTAAGGTTTGGAAAGGACAATATTTGTCGGATTCCCACTGCAGATAAATCCAAGGCACACTTATTCAGAATGGATAGCCTAGAAGTTTGGTGACGTTGGCTCCCCCACCACAACACACACTTCTCAGGTACACCAAAATTCAAATTCCTAAAGATTCATATATCTAGGGGAATTTTCTATATCTCAATTTTGAACTGTGAGATTGTGGGACGACTTCAGAGGTCCAACCTCCTATGCCAACAAATAGAGGTATTTTGGGCTTCTAAAACAAATTTGGCTCTTAGTGGGGGAACTTTAATGAAACTTGGTGTCTGCCCATGAAACAGTGACTCACTTAAGAGCCTATCCTGAAGGAACCATCGGTGTAGATACACATCACCAAGGAGTCGTGGCTTTCACCTAAATTTTTAATTTATTTAGCGGGCTAAAGAAGTACCTATTGGATATTGTTGTTGCTAGGATATATTGTTGCCATTGATGTCAATATATTCCTATGTTTTGGTGATCTAGTATTGCAGAGAGTTAATTTGGCATTTGATTTGTTGAGCTTCGGTATGATCATATCTTTGGTTATAGATTTGGGAGAGTGTTTGGGATGTTCATGTGTATCTTCATTTGATGTGGTTCATGATTTGGTGCTCCACAAGTTATCTTTCTTGTTTGAGTTATTGTTGTTGAGTGTTCATGAGTATCAATGTGTTGATCGATGAAGATTTGATTAAGTGGTGTTGGTGCAGCTATTGTGGATGTTTTTAATGTGCTTGTTGGTTTTTCCTAATCATTTCCTATTTGTTTTGGTGGTCTGCATTGATCATTGTTTGCGATATTGAACATCTTATGGGTTTGGTGATATTCTTCGTGGTATGCAGTATTTTAGTTGGTGTAGTGTGTTACGGTTTATCTTGGCAAGAATTCTAGTGGTTTTGTGTAATCGAGGATTTAATTTGGGTCCTTGCTATGTCTTCTATGGCATTGTATTGGTCTGGTGGTTGATTTATGTAACATGTGATGTAATTTTGTAATTAGGTGTTGAGGGTTTAGCTGCCCTTGTAGTCAAGGTTGATGATCTTTATAAATGGGTGTCATATTCATGTAATTTGGGTATGGGTGTTGTGTATACATTATCAGAGAGTGGTGTATGTGTGAATAAGTAAATTCATCTTTTGGTATGGTGTATTGAGTAGAGAATATTATAGGGTAGACAAATGAGCTTAATTTGAATTGTCATTGGGTATTAGGAGATGTTATTCTTTCAATTCATCTCAACCGAGTTGTAGTCTGAATATTATTGTAAGGTAGTAAACCTTCCCTAAGGGTTGTAGCCTTCTCGGTCATCGTATTTTGAGCAATGATCTCTAGGCAGTGTGCCTGAATGCATGTGCATTCCCCATTGTAATATTTACACATACTACTGTAGAGTATCATCTTATTGTGGGTAGTTTCCCACCATATTTTTTTTTCCCTTAACCAGGTTTTCCACATCAAAATCCTAGTGTTATGTGTGTTATTGTTATTGTGTTCATTTATGTTCTTATTGTTGATGATTATATCTAGGATTGTGCTTAAATTTTTTAATCTAGTGAAAATTGATTCACTCCCCCTCTCAGTTTTCTTTCATTGTTGTTGCCAACAATTGGTATCAGAGCTATATCCTCCGAAAGAAGCTTGATCGCTTTAGGAGATCTAGGATGGAAACCTATGTGTTCAAGAAAGAGAGTCCAAGATTCAATGGAGATAATCACTATATGGAACGACCAGATGGAGTGTCATTTGAAGTGTCTTGAAGATGATTATTGAAAGATTACAAAGGATACCTATAATGTTCCTCAAAATGTTCTAGTTACTACTACTAAGATCAGGGATGCTAAACATAACATAAGAGCTAAGGAAGCATTGTTGAGTGCCTTGACCGATTCAAAGATGACTAATGTGATGGGTTTATAGACTACACATGAGATCTAGAAAAAGTTGGAGAGCTTGTATGAAGGAGATGCACAAGTTAAAGTTGCTAAATTGCAGAGTTTGAAAGGAAAGTATGAGACGTTGAAGATGGGATAAGATAAAAACATAACATCCTTTATGGGTAAAGTGAATAATTTTTTCATGAACATCAGATATGCTAATGGAACTCTTGAGGAAGATGAGATTGTTGCTAAGGTGATAATATCCTTGCCTCCTACTTACAAATCTAAAGTTATTTCTATTGATGAGATCCAGATTGTGATTACTGTGACAAGAGATATGTTGGCTAGAAAACTTACTACTTTTGAGTTGAGTGAATTTGGAGAATCACATGGTAAATTAGAGACTGCATTTAAAGCCTCTGTATTTGGGAAGTAGAAGTATGGTCCAGGAGAGATTTCATCTAGGGTTTATAGATATGAGAGAGATTGAAGAATAGGAAAGAGAGTTGGATGAGCTTGAAGCACTTAATTCTAGAAGGTTTCCTAAGGAAGCCTATAAGTATGATGGAAAGTTACCTTTGAAATGTTTCTCTTATAATAAGATATGACATTTTGCTTCTAGGTGTCCTAAAAGAATGTCTAGATATAATAAACATGACAAATATGATAGATTTGATAAGCATGATAGATATGAGAAGCATGATAAGTATGCTAATCCCTATAAGCCTAACCAGAAGTATAGATATCAGAAGAGATATTATTATGATGTTGATGAAGGTGTGATAGATGAAGAGTCTAGAAATGAGAATTCAGAAGATGATTTTGTATTTATTTCTATCAAGGAAGTTGATCCGGTACTAGTGATTTCTATAATCTACATTGTTGAGGAGAAAGGTTTGGATGCTAAGATTGAAGAAAAAGATGAATGGTAATTGATAGTGGTCGTTCACATCAAATGATAGGTGATTAAAGCAAGTTTGTGAATATGGAAAGGTAGGATAGTGATATAGTGGGATTTGGATATGATAAAGCTTGTGTGATTCATGGTAGAGGTTCTATTTCTTTTGATGGTAAACATAATACTGATGATGTCTTGTATGTTGAAGGTTTGAAGCATAATCTTTTGAGTGTTGGACATATGGTTTACAAGGGATATGATTTTCAATTCAAGAATGGTAAATGCAAGATTCTAAATGCCTTTGGTATAGAGATTGCATTAGGGACTAAGACAAAAGGTAATATCTTTCACATGAATGTCAATGAGAAAAGTTGTTTGATTTCCCAGATAGATGAAAGTGGTTGTGGCATAGAAGGATGTGTCATGTTAATTTTGACTTCATGATAAGGATAAGTTCTACTCAAGCTATTAGAGATCTACCTAAGATTGTGAAGCCTTCTAATCTGGTGTGCAAAGAATGTCAGTTGGAAAAGCAGAAAAGAATTTCATTCAAAAGTAAGTTGTATACTTCTAATGGTTTATTAGATCTTGTGAATATACTGATTTGTGTGGTCCTACAAGAGTGAGAAGCATGCAGGGTGATAGATATTTCGTGTTGTTTATTGATGACTATTCTAGAATGATGTGGGTTACTTTTCTAATGGTGAAATCAGAAGCACTGGATAAATTCAAGATATTCAAAGATAAGGTGGAGACTGAGACAGGGTTGAAGTTGAAATGTTTAATATTAGAAAGAGGAGGATAATTCACATCCGGTGAGTGATTCTTTTTATGAGAGGAATGAAATTAGAAGATGGTTATATGCTCCCAGAACCCCTCGACAGAATGGAGTTGTTGAAAGAAAGAACAAAGCCATTTTGGATGCTGCCAGGACTATGTTGATTGAAGGAAATGATGCACAAAACTTTTGGAGAGAAGTTTTTAACACCATTGTTTACACATTCAACTGAGTGCATATAAAATGTGCTTCTGGTAAGACTTTGTATGATCCATGGTTTGGTCATGTTTCTACAGTTAGATATTTCAGAGTTTTTGGAAGAAAATGTTATATCTGATGAATAATGATGAAAAACAGATACCCCAACAGGTACTGAGAGGGGGGGTGAATCAGTACAGATAAAAACTCTCAACGACTTATCTAGCTAAAGCAATACCAACTGGTTATCACCATTACTAAACTTAACCATGGCAATACTGGTCAAACATAGTAAGACACTAGACACCATAAACTGATAAGTCTTAATACATCAAATACAATCAATGTACAACATCAACTTTCACCCATAAAAATATGCATATGGTACGCTAGTAATACCATAACCTATTAACTCTACATACATGATCTTTCAACCAAACACTTCATAAACATCACATGAAAAATGCATAACACATGACACACAGATTTTTCACATGGAAACCCAAATGGGAAAAACCATAGTGGGAATGAATACCCACAAGCTTGTTTTGAACTCTTTTGAAGCTCACCCTGTTAGGAGCCTAGTCCGATTAAAGACTTTACAATAAGGTTCTATTAGGAACTGATCCTGTTAGAGATTACCCGGTTAAGAGATCGCTATATACCATGTTAAAGGTTGAAACCCTGTTAAAGGTTACCTCACTAGAGGATTTAAGGAACTCAATGATCTTGAGTCACCTGGTTACAAGTTTTACAATAAGCTTGTTAAAGCTACCCGATAAAGTGATTTTCCAACTGTTGCAATGGTTAAAAGAAAACAAGTAAAACTATGATTTGATAACAGCACTACATGCCAA
Source organism: Cryptomeria japonica (assembly GCF_030272615.1). Taxonomy (NCBI): domain Eukaryota; kingdom Viridiplantae; phylum Streptophyta; class Pinopsida; order Cupressales; family Cupressaceae; genus Cryptomeria; species Cryptomeria japonica. The sequence goes on along the minus strand of NC_081414.1, from coordinate 553,211,413 downwards.
GATAGATCCTTTTCATATCCTCTACTCTACAATCACACTCTGTAGTTTCCCTCTTTACTGGTTTGGCAAGTATCAAGTATCTCTTCACTCAGATACACACACAAAATTTGCCAACAAATTTTCAATACAAACATCATCAAAATTATAGGTAATAAAAAGGTCAGTGGCATAAACCCTAAATCCTAAACATCTTTAGTTTACCACACAGGCGGTCTCATCTTGACCATCCAAACATATTGCATAGAGCATTTACAATTTCAAACAGATCACAAGTCAATTTGCATCATTCATTCATCACCGCTTATGGGAATCAGTAACCCATCATGTTTTCTTCTTATGCCACTAAGAAGAATAATCATTCCCGAGGTAGACTTCAAACACGGTTGATCTTCTCATGCCTCAATCCTTTATGCTCTCAAAGTTGATGTGGCACCTTAATCACAGAGTATCATCAGTTCATCACACAAGCTAGATTGACAAGCCAATAACCATAGAGCTGAGACTACCAATCGGTAATCACACTTAGTGAAACCCCGACACTAGTTCACTGAACTTATTGACATCAATGACAACATACATTATCATCATATCAACATACCAGTTCATCTTATGCCAATGATATCCAACAATATCAAAAGAGATGAGGATATAAGAAAGTTTGATGCGAGATGTGATAAAGGAATTGTTGACATGTGTTTTGACACACCCACCAACAGTCAGGTAGTTTATGCAAACACTCACCACCTCTCCTGAAAAGTAACGAGTTTGGAAGAACTCACTATCCCAAGGTCTCAACGGTGATGGATAACTCAATGGTTGATGTGGTTATACCTATAAAGGGGCCTGTTGGTTAGAGCTAAATCTCACTAGTTAACGGACAATTGCACTTCCTCTTTTTTTTGTATTTTATGATTTAAGATTCTCTGGGAAAATAAAATGTGAAGCATAAAGGAAACAAGAAAATAACAATAAATATCAATATAATGAAAACTTATAAACTATTCAATTAGTTCCCTACAATCCAAGCAATTATCAAATATTATCCAAGTTAGCATTTAACAACGGACCTCCAGAAAGCCTGCAAAATCATCAATTTTGCAAATTTGTGGAAATAAAATTATCAATAATATGGCCTATCACAATAATTCTCATACACCACTGATATGCGCAATATGATTCATAAAATGATAGACAAAAAAGATTAAACCATGCTACTAACTCAAAACAATAGATGTTACCAGATTACACAGAACAATTTGGTGGAATATAAACGTAGATCAGGCAATCTACAACCTGCTTTTCATATTAATCTCCATAAATGTATAACAAAAATAACTCAAGCTTCTTAACAATCTGCAAAATACTCTAAAATCTCTAAGTAGGCCACAAATCATCTTATTTTCTTGTTTCCCTTATGCTTCAGATTTTATTTCCCTAGAGAATCTTAAATCATAAAATACAAAATAAAGAAGAAGTGCAATTGTCCATTAACCAGCAAGATTTAGCTCTAACCAGTAGGGCCCTTTATAGGTATAATCACATCAACCATTGAGCTATCCATCACCATCAAGACTTGACTACAGAGACCTTGGGGTAGTGGGTTCTTCCAAACTCGTTACTTTCGAGGAGAGGTGGTGAGTGTTTGCATAAACTACTTGACTATTGGTGGGTGTGTCAAAACACACGTCAACAAGAATCTTCTTGGGTTATTCTAGTAAGAGAAAAGGCCTACTGGTTTTACAATAAGAGGTTGAATAAGATAGTGGAAAGCGCAAATGGGAAGGTTGATGGATGTCAAGAAAAGAAGATCAGAGTATGCGGGTATGAGTTTGATGATCAAGATGTTATTTCAAACCCTATGCAGACTGATGATTAATCTGGCTATTGCTGCTGCCGGTGAAGAAGTTCAAGAACCTAAGAATCAAGACAATTAAAAGACACTGAGGTATGTGAAATTGAATCATTCAGAAAATCAGATTATTGGTGATAAAAATAAAGGTGTGATGACTAGGAGAAGGATTGTTGTTGAAGAGATATGTTTGATTTCCAAGATTGAACCTAAAGATGTTGTTGTAGACATCTAAAAATGGTCAACGCTTGCGGAGTCATACTTTAACATTTGCGCATTGCCTTATTTTAGGGTTTTTGCATCACATTAACATTTCTTCTATGTTGCGCACTTGGTCTTTATCATTTGTGAGCATCAAGTCCTTCTTCTGCATTCCTCATTTTTATCGCTTTCAAATTAGGGTTTTGTCCTCTTGTCAATCTCGTCAATTTTGCGATTGATTTGTCATCGATCGTTGTCCTTTTCAATCTTGTCATTTTGCGATCGATTTGTCATTGATCCTTGTCCTCTTGTCAATCTTGTAAATTTTGTGATCTATTTGTCATCAATTGTTGTTCTTTTCAATCTTGTCATTTTGCGAGTGATTTGTCATCGATCCTTGTCCTCTTGTCAATCTTGTCATTTTGTGATCGATTTGTCATCGATCCTTGTCCTCTTGTCAATCTCGTCAATTTTGTGATCAATTTGTCATCGATCATTGTTCTTCTTAATCATGTCAACTTGGATCAATTATTGTTCCTCATCAATTGGCACCTTTCAATTTTGTCTCTTTATCAATCTTGGTCAGTTCATCAACCAGTCTCAATCGTTGGTCTCTTTATCAATCTTGGTCAATTTGTCAACCAATCTCAATTGTTTATCAACATTGATCCTCTGTCAATTAAAATCATGATTAAATTGAAATCAATTGTCTTTTGTCAAGACCTAATTGTCATCCTTGCATTTCTAATTCATCTTCTAGGGTTTTATGATTTATTCATTTAACCTTATTTGTCATTTTCCCTCTAGGTTAAATAATTTATTTATTTATCCTAAGTCTTCTTGTCACAATTAAATTTTTATTTAATTGGCTAATTAATTCCTCCTCTTTTTGTGAATTAATTAATGAATGAAAAAGTATTAATTAATTCACCTAATTTTCTAATTTCTCCTAAATTCCTAAATTTCTATTTCTATTTCAAATTCTTGTCATAACTTCTTGCATAGCAATTTGTCATAAATTGTCATAACTCCTTGCAAAGCAATTTGTCATACACTTGTCATAATTTTGCTATTCTTGATTTGAATTTCCTTTCAAATATCTTCATGCTAATCTTTTCTTTTCTCCAATTTATCTATAAATTGGATGAATTTCTTCAATCAGGGATCCGAATCAATCACGCTTCTAGTATCCTTACGCCATCATCTCATCTTGTCAATCTTGCTTTCATCTCATGCTTATGCACTTGTAGGTGAGATCTACAAACAAAGCAATTTGAAGGAGAAAGAAGGATAATGGAGAATTCTGGAGGAGATATTCACATTTGTAATGGTTTGCATTTGATTTGAATGTCTTGTTTTCAGTATCTCTATTGAATGTTATTAGGATTTGTCATTGCAATTTAGTTTTTGTGATTGAGCTAGGCTAATGTTTATATTGCTTTGATGGTTTCCAAATTCCTATCTACATTAATTGGTGAACCCAACGTGAACCTAACCCCTTAACTATGTTTTTGAGTGCTTTTGAGCTGATTTGTAGGTGAAAACCCAAGAAACAGGGCAACTCAGAGCTTTCTAGGCTCTTCTGCACCTGTGTAGGAGGGATCTACACCTGTGTCAAGGCATTCTACGCCTGTGTCAAAGGGATCTGTGCCTGTGTCAAGGCATTCTGCGCCTATGTCAAGGCATTTTGCGCCTGTGTTGAGACATTCTGCACCTGTGTAAGGCCAGAAACAGAGGTGAAACCAGTGTTTTTACTTGTAAATTAGTTTATTTTTCATTTTGTTCTTGTATTCTAGTTTTCTTTGGTACTGATTCTCTGTGTAGCACCTTGGCATTATGTGTGACGAAGACTAAGAATGAAACTACTAACAAATCTTATGCAAGATGCAGTCAAAGACTTCTATTAAAACATCTTGCATGTGATTTTTAAAGTAGTTGCACATTTAGTTTCCTAAAGGTTAATGAACACCATGCATGCTTTGATTGCTTTTAATTTGTTTGCATGTTTTAACTCTTAGAATTGGGCCTACCTCCCAATTTACCTAGCACTTCACATAGGCATTGGTGAGAGGGAACGACCCTAAGTGGTGACGGGCTAAAGCCAAGCTCTTTTGAACCACTCTAAATAACTGTGGATGCAACAAAAGTTGTAGACAACGGGTGCTAGAATGGTATTGCGATGATTTATTTGCTGGATCAATACCCACCTGAATGGATGCCCTTACTAGAATCTCTTGTTTTTAGATGCCAAAAACCTTCTATCTGTTGGCTCAGGTGTTGTGATACGTGCATGCCGAAGACACCTCTCATGTACTCCTTAGTTAGAGATAGCAAGTTCTTGGGAAGTGATGCCCCTTGAACTCGAAGCTTGGTATGCCCGAGAAGTGAGTGCACTGTAAGGGGGAGCCAGTGCTACCAAGCATCTAGCTATTCGGCTAAGTGTTGTATTTTATGGTTAGAGGATTCAACAAATATTGCCCTTGCCATCCATAGGATTTGTTGTAAATATGCTTGATTGTTTTGAGTCAAAGTCAAACAAACATTTTGTCTTCCGTGATTGTCAAAGGTTAAATTAAAAACAAGCTTTCAAAAGTGCTCATAATCAACTTGGATTTTTGAAATCAACAACATTCAACTCAAAACACAATCCAAACAAAGATCCAAGTTTGTCCAAGTATTCATCCAACATTTGAACATGGTCGTCAACACATTAAATGTCTTTGTTTCAAAATCCATGTCACTTTAGGTTAGGTTTTGCATAGTCCCACTTAGGTCCTAGGGCATATTGTCATCTCCCTTCATTTTAGTCCTTTTCATTGCAAGCATCCTCATTTTGCACTTAGGTCCAAGATCATTTCCCCTAAGTTTGCATTTCATTGTCATATCCAAGACAGATTTCCATTTAGGTTGCATAGGTTGCATTTTGCATATTCCAAGTCACTGGTATTCGCATTTCCTTATCATTGCATTGTCATATCATATCCTTAGATCATTTTCATATCATATCCTAAGTCATTGTCATCATCATTGCTTTCTTGTGTATAGTCTCAAAAACTAGGCTTTGTCATACTTGAGTAATCCAAATCTTTGAATAAACCCTAAGTCATTATTAGGAAGTCTAGACCTTATCAAATTTTTGTCTTTTTGTCATCAATGTCATTTGGTCAAACCTAGCTTAGTATCCAAGCATATAGGGGAGAAATTGTCATTTTGTCCTTTTGTCACTTGGTACTTTTGTCCTTTCAGGTCTAGACATCATTTCAATTTCCTAAGGGTCTCTTTTTAGATTTGCATTCCAAAAGTTTGTCAAAATCTTGAAAAACAACCAAAAACATAGGTTGCATTCTTGCCATAGATTGCATTTTCGTCTATTTAGTTTGCATTTAGTTGCATATCATACATCATCCTTGAAAAATTCCAAAAATATTGCATTTGCATAGTGACATGCCTGTTGAAACAAGGTCAAAATCTAAGAAGATGGGTGAACCAACATATCAACCCATTGACAATGTATCAAACTCATAGTTGCAACCTAGTCAATCATTACAAATTGAAGGTTCGTCAAACACATCATTACCACCATATGGAATGGTTCAACTTGGACCACCTCCATTATATGAGCTAGTGTTTGTACCCATGAAACCAGGATATGGGAGTGTTCCACCAACACCAAGAGGAAATGCGCCCTTTGATTGGAATCAACCGAACCTGCAACGTGAAATTCAAACATTACATGAGGAACAAACTCTTTCACAAGGATTTGGTTCAGATCAAGGCATTCAACAAGAAACAAATCCAAATATTTTACCAGATTCTTCATTAGATTCCGATGCTTCTGATGATGTTGATATGTTCCTTAAAGATCCAAAGTTGACAAAAAAGATGGATAAATTCTTGAACAAGGTCTTTAAGATGTTCCCACAAAAATATCTTGACATGATGAGTAATGTGACCTCCTCAAGTGAGCAAATTAATGTGCAAAAACAACAAGGTGATGAGTTGTTAAGTTTCTCTCCACATCTAAATGAAGAAAATGCACAACAAGAAACTCAACACACCTTGATGAGTAAACGTGTTTCAAAAATGTTGACAGTGACTATTCCTCAAAAGTCACCATTCGAAACAATAAACAATCCGTTATTTAATACAACACCTATAACACAAGATCAAATGAGGGCCACACAAATATTGACTGCTATCCCTCAATAAGAAGTGACTCCTCGCATGCATAAAATTGGATCAAAATCTAAGATGCAAGAAAGCTTTACGACTAGAATGCCTGATCTCACCAATGTCCAAAACAATTCCACAATGCAACAAAGTTCCTATGTCCCATTAAGTTCAATATATTTGCCAAATACTCAAGTACCTGTTATGCAAAATATTGTGACAGATCCTTCAATAGTGGCAACACAAAGAGCCACAAATAGTGGTGTGCACCAACAACAAATGTTGCAACAATTGAGGAATGCACAAGAGGCACAATCGAATGTGCAAACAAGCAATGCACAACAACAACAATATCACATTCAACAACATGTTGCAGTGTCTTCTGCACCATTACAAGTTAATTCAAACTTGCAACCACCATAATGGATTGGACAAACAACACAGCAAGTCAATGCAAGTGCCATACCCCATCTCAAGGAGAAACAACAAAAACCTCCCAAACAAAGTTTTTTGCAAATGATGGGATTTACATCAAGACAACAACAATTGGCACAAAGTCAACAAATTCTGATTCGTCAGCATCAACAACAAAATGTGCCTCCATATGTGCTAGACAAAACAAGTTATCATACTTCACAACCACAATTGATGTCTGTGCAATATCAACAACACCCTCAATTGCAATATCAACCAAGGCTACCAATCATGATTCCACGACAAGAAGCACAGCAACAGGGTCAATGTTAAGGCACGACACAACCACAACAACAAGAGCTGTATCAAGATCTTTATACAAATCCCTTGTACTATTTGGAAATGCAAGATTTAATGCCATCAAATGCTTCTCTTTTAGAGAGTCCCATTCAAATTCCATCCCCTTCATGCCAAAGCATTAATCCCTTACCAAAATCCCCCATGCATATCCAAAGTCCAACCCCATGTCAAGAGAATAATTTAGAGCACAAAGAAACGTGTCTTGAAACAGATCAAGATCAAGATCCTGAAACCTTATCATCCCATCCAATTGTTTACTAGGATCCCATTTTCCCAGACACTTGCAATGATTCCATTATTCCTGTCCATTCTATCCAAGAACACAATGTCCTTTCAAATCCCACTGACATTCCACTTCCTAAGAAAGATCAAGATATCCCTTCCATCCTTTCTGATGATCCCATTAAAAGTAAAGAGAAAAGCACCTTTAAAGAGGATTCCAATGATCTTCCTCCTTGTCAAGATCGAATTATCCCTTTAAATCCTCCACAAGATCCTTTTGTTCCTTCATCTCCTTGTCTTAATGCTCCATATACACTCCAAGATCACATTTCTTTTGATGATCCCATTATTTCTCCCATTCCATCTCTTGAAGAGCCTATCATTGAACCATGTCCACTACACAATCCTAGCCCCCCTCATGATCCTAATCTTCCTCATGATTCTAACGTGTCAGTGCAAGATGTTCATGAACCCTCGACATGCATAATGGGTTCTTCCTCTTTGGTCCAATCTGATCCACTTCAAGATCTCATTATTTCTCTCATATCATATCCACCTCATAATGGACTCGTGTCTTCTTCCCAAAGAAAAGAGTCCTACAAGTCAAGATATTCATAAAGGAAAAGGGGTAGACCTTCACAAGAAAGAACTCCTTAATATGAAAGAAAATGTTAAGGGTCATGTCTACACAACTCACTCTCAAGATGTTGGTATCCCTCCATCACAATCAAAACATACACCTTCCCCATCATACCTTCCATCCATCTTAGGTCCTTATATCCCTTCCTCCTCTATGCAAGGTCAGCAAAGGCACACATCCTTGAGTAAATTTCATCCATCCAAAAGAACTCCAATGCATTCATATCCATCCATGCATTCCTTTCCCCCTCCAAGCAATTTGGATGCCAAGTATAAAAGTCATAAGTCTAGAAATCCACATGTATTCAAGGATCAACATGTCCAATATAATCGACATGTCAAAACAAAGAACAATATGATCTATAAAGAAAAAGAAATATCCAAAAGGCCACAAAGGCCCACTGAGCAAAATAAAGCAAAGTCAAAATATATATGGGTTCCTAAATCCCTTATGAAAGCAATGCACTCCAAGGAACCACAAAAGCATAAAAAATCAAAAACCATGTGGATCCCTAAGCGGCTCCTTGAAGTACAAAAGCCTAAAGAAACATCCAACTTGGCATTCAAAATTGCTATTCCTCCATCCAAACCTCTCAAATTTGTTCCTCCATCACCTCCTTCTTCCATTTTGGGCCCTTATGTCCCAAAATCCCAAGCTATTCCTCCATCCAAATCTCAATATCCAAAATACATTTTTCCTCCATCAGTTCATCACCCCTCCTCCATCAGTCCATCACCCCTCAAGGTGTGTGCCAATGTCAATCTTGCCAACATTTTTGTCCACTCAAGCCCAATTCTTCCAATACCCTATCTATTATCCAATGCATATTTTCCATCCTTCCATCCCTCTGGTCCAATCCTTTACATAAATCCTTGCCTTAGTTTCATCTTATTTTCCATGTCCTTATCCTACCAACGTCTTTGAGCATACTTTTAAAGGTCATGGTCCATTTTTTTTTCAAGGCTACTATCCAAAAAAAAAGATGCTTGAGTCCTTCTTCCATCCCCTACCATGTGTCCATCTTCTATTGAAAAAGTCAAAATACAAAAAAAAAAAGTAAAAAAAAAAAAGAAAAGAAAAAAAAAAGTAAAGCAAAAATAATTCATCCACTGGTGAAAACCTGGCAAATAGGCACCTTGGGCAAGTACCATGATGAAAGCCTGGCAAACAGGCATCATGCGTAATCTATGAACTTCTTGCACACCACACTTGGGGGCAGGTTTCCTCCTTCGTATCCTATTGTTCCATTATCCTATCATACCATGTCATTACCCTTCATATCCTATTGTCCCTCATGTCTAGTTTCCCTTTCCACCTTTGATCTTGACAAGGCTGACACTCTTCATGAGCATCATGCATCTTGTTTGTAGCTTTCAGTCTATCATAGCTTTTGGTATTTATCCATTTGCTTATTATAACCTTTCATCCATATTCCATATCTTATTGCAACTTTCTGCCACTATCCCATATCCTATCCTGACCTTCAATCCATGTCCCTTATCCATTCTTGGTCTTGCTTATCCTATCCATATCTTATCACTATCCATACACTCTTTTTCATTCCTTGATCTTGATCTGACATAAGGATGCAAAATTTAAACATGGTTTCAAACACCTCTTGACATGTCCCTCATGCCATGTTCCTGCTTTACATTGTCATATCCAGTCTCTTGTCCCATCACGCAATAGCCCTTGAAAATTGCATCTGTATTGTCTCCATGATAAAAGGCCTTTGTCTTCCCTGTATCCACCAACATTTCAAAAAGCCTATTTATTCACCTATCATATTCCTTGCCTTGCTAGACACTGGGGGAAAAATCATAAAAATTGAAATATGATCCTGAAAAAATCCAAACAAATCACAAACTGTCCTGAAATAAAATTAAAAAAATTGAAAAATGTCCTGAAAAAATCCAAAAAAATCAAATAATGTCTTGAAAAAAATCCAAAAAATCAAATAATGTCCTAAAAAAATCCCTAAAAATCAAATACTGTCCTGAAAAAATCCCTAAAAATCATAAAATGTCTTGAAAAAAATCCCTAAAAATCATAAAATGTCCTTAAAAAATCCCTAAAAAATCAAATAATGTCCTGAAAAAATCCCTAAAAAGTCAAATAAAGTCCTGAAAAACAAACAAAAAAAATTCAAAACATCAAAATCCAAAAACAATTCCTTTGGCATTTTGCATTTTGGTACCCTATGTGCATAGACAGATCGCTGAGCATACATCCAACAACAATCGATCAAACATTTGTGTAGACAACAAACAGATAACATGTTACAACACTGCACTTTACTGAAATCACGTATTAATAGATGAACTTTTCAATCAAACTAGACATTCAAACTGATCAAAATTGTCATATCAATCAATCAACATCAATATCATTTGTCCTTGTCACTATTATAATGGGTCTTATATAGGGTGTGGTATACTCGAAACCAAACTGTGTCCTGTCTTAGACGGGGTACTGCATTCCCTGAAACCAGACAGCATGATCATTCTTGTTTTCCACCTTTGACAATGATGATCAGAATGTTTGTTTGACTTGGTTGAATTTGTGCGTCTTATCTTTTTACTAATTTATCTTTGGCTTAGATCATGTTCCTATGTTGCTTGATGATGTCACTGAGTGATTTAGAGTAACCAAGATGGTTCATGGTCTCTTTGTTTTTTTTTTGTTATGTTTGTTGTTTGTGGAATGTTTGTCACAAACTGGGGCAACTGTATCATTGGGTGTTTGTGATAAGTACGTTCTCTTTGTGAACACCGCACATACCTCGACCCTTGATGTATGCACCCTAAGATGATTCACTCATTCCTTGTGTGCGATGTGTCTGTCTTTTGCAAAAGGGGTTGCATTTCAACTTTGGCCTTCAATGCCATGATGCTCTACATCTGCTTTGCTACATTAAATAAAGGTTCTCACCTACAAAGTGCATTGTTGAAAGCAAGTTTTTCTTCATCTCTAACTATCCTCTATCTAATTTCTTCTTACTAACATTTCTTCTGTCAGTTTGGGCAGTCAGTTCAATCTAGTTCTCCGATCTCCAAACACATAAGTTGCATCATGCATTCATTGATTACTACATTTGCATTATATCAAGTCCATATCAAGCATTTTATCCATTTCATATTATAAATGCATCAAAAACACATAAAATATATTCATACATGTTCCACAATGGTACATAAATAGTGCATAAGCCATCCATGCATGGATAGTAAACATACGCCATAACACATTGCATCCCATCATATAGCTGCATATCATATCATATATCAAAACAATATCGGAGTACAAAATTGGACTGTCTGTCCTAAGTATGGCCCGCAGGCTGAATACATAATGTCACACTATATATGTCTCTATCGTAAGGAGCACGTACCTCTATCACTAGGTGCTCCCTCTATCCTCCTCATCCTTGGCATGTCTCAAGGATGATGTCCCTCCTGTCCCTGGTCCTGGCTGTGGTGGTCTCCTAGGTCCACTCACTCCCATGCTGCTCATTGACCTCCGAGAACGTGGCCTGCTCTCTATCCTCGATCATGCCTGATATGACGCTGCTCTTTGCTCTGGTGGAACTACACTCTCATATAGTGTCCTCCAATGGCATATCTCCTCTCTGGTCTCTACCAACATCTGTGCCATCTCATGTGCACTAGCATCCCTAATCAACCCAATATGCTTGGTCACTCTCTGCCCTGCTTGCTGTGCCTGGGCTATTGCTGTATCTCGAGCCACTGTCAGTCTAGCTATCTCTGCTCTGAACTGATCCTGCTCTGTCCTCAAGATAGCATTCTATCTCTCTAATGTCGCAATGTGATCATGCTGACTCACTATGGTAGCCCTACATATCTCCATTTCCTCTATGCTAGCTGTCTCCGGCTCTATGGGTATATCCTGCAATGACTCCTGATTGGCTGAATCTGGCTCATCCTCCTCATCCTCATCTCCATTCTCATCATCCCTTCCATCCTCATCATCCTCCTCATCATCCCCTTTGTCCTCGTCATCCCCCTCATCCTCATCATCATCCTCATCTATGTCCTCATAATCTCCCTCCTGCTCTCCAGCGAGTGGGAAGTCCTCCCGTCTCCTAGGTACCAGAATATTAGGATCCGTCAATGGCACAGGCTGACATTGTGCAAACCATCGCTCATACTCCTCTATCATCCCGACATCTTCCACATCTGATCTCCAATCCCACTGTCTCTGCTGTAGCTATGTGAAGTCAGCATATTCTATGTGTGGCTGAATCATTCTCCCCCACTGACTCGTCTCCCTGTGAGATCGGGCAAAGTGTGTAGTCCCTCTCGGTACATCCTACCTCTCTCCAAACTTTCATTTGACTCTCTCTGGCAGGTACATCTCAATCACTGTCTGGTGATTCACTGGTCGCCCAATTAGGTATCTCTCCTATCTGCAATACGGTAGCTCATCACTATCATCTGACCATCCAGGGCAATCAAGATATGGCCTCCATGTGAACTCTCTCAATCTGTCTAGCTCATGTCACCAACACAATATGTATTCAAATGGACCCTGTCTCAATGCTCCGCCATAGCAGTACACATATGGTCGATGTGGTACTACCTATCTCTCTGCAATCAGTCGACATGTGGCTATGTGCTCAAATGCCCATACCTGTAATAGTGTGACCCCACAACTCAAAGTCTGCACTCCCTGATATGTTATCTGATGCAACTGAAAATATAGCATAGCAAGCACACATGGTCCCCATGTGTACACCATCCCCTCTATCGCCATCTGCTCTAGCACTCTTCCCCATCCAATAGGGAATGCATGTCCTCATCTGTCCCCTGCTAATAGGCATGCTATAACCACGACTATCACCACATATCACTGATCATACTCTGCTGCCATGGTCTCCCAATAGATCTCCTTCTCTATGATATCAAGGTCATCTACATCGCACTCAAATAATATACACAATGAGTCTCTCCCTATCGCTGGGTCATATACTATCATCTCCCCATGAATAGGAATGCAGAGGATACGCCACACATCCTCTAGTGTCACCGTCGCCTCTCCAGTCGGTAGATGGAATGAGGAAGTCTCTGAATGCCATCGCTCTGCCAATGTGGTAAGCAGTCCTGTGTTTGCCCTAATCTTGGGCATGAATGTAATATAGTATACTCCAAGTCCTGCTAATGTATCTCTATCCGTGCTCCTGAGTCTATGTCGCAACATGAAGCAGTCGGGTCTGTTCTCCCGCGTAATCAATGGATACTGTCGACTCTGCATCACAATTGAGGCACACTTTGTCAGTTTTAGGGTTTTCTCCTAAGGGCTACATTTCCTTGTTTCATCCATAAATCAGGGTGTTTCTTATCTATTTTGACCTATCCTACCTTTACCCCCCTTTTCAGGATCATACGCGCACTGTTTTCGATCAAATTAGGGTCCTAAGTGCACAACTATGCTTGTGTACCCTGTCCTGTGCCTGTGCAGCATCAAGCTACGCTTGTGTACCCTACACAAGTGCAAAACATCCTTACACAAGCGCAGAATGCGCCCACATAGGTGCAAATGTCAATTAATTCATTCCCTGTGGGCCTCGCAATGTCCCGCAACCAAGCAGAATTCATGAAATTGACAATATGAGTTTTTGAGATACATAGCGCTGCTCCCACATAGTCTAGTCATCTGTAGGTGTGTACACATTCCCCAAGGTGATCTACCATTGGAATGTTTGCCATCTCTATGCAAGGGTCCTTTTCCAGAGCAACAAATTCTCCACTTTGGCTAGTGCAAATGAGCTCTTTTCCTTCTCCTTGTCTCATTTATAGATCTTTGTCAGTGCCTAGATGGACATGCACCCTCTCCATCTTATGCTGGTCATGGTCTTTTGCACCTTCCACTGCTTGTCAATTGTGTATCTAATCTCCGATCTTTCATACGTTTGATCCTATCATTTTCTATCATTCTTATTGATCAATTGGCCTCTTTTCTGGATGTTTCCGGCCAATTTCTCGAGGGGGCATGCATATGTCATTGTTATTGTCTAGGGCATTTTCATTATTGTTCTTTGAAACAATGCTTAAAATCACATTGTCTCAAAGAGGGGCAAAATGTAGACATCTAAAAATGGTCAACGCTTGCGGAGTCATACTTTTACATTTGCACATTGCCTTATTTTAGGGTTTTTGCACCGCATTAACATTTCTTCTATGTTGCGCACTTGGTATTTATCATTTGCGAGCATCAAGTGCTTCTTCTACATTCCTCATTTTTATCGCTTTTGAATTAGGGTTTTGTCCTCTTGTCAATCTCGTCAATTTTGCGATCGATTTGTCATCGATCGTTGTCCTTTTCAATCTTGTCATTTTGTGATTGATTTATCATCGATCCTTGTCCTCTTGTCAATCTCATAAATTTTGTGATCAATTCATCATTGATCGTTGTTCTTTTCAATCTTGTCATTTTGCGATCGATTTGTCATCGATCCTTGTCCTCTTGTCAATCTTGTCATTTTGCGACCGATTTGTCATCGATCCTTGTCCTCTTGTCAATCTCATCAATTTTGCGATCAATTTGTCATCAATCATTGTTCTTTTTAATCGTTTCAATTTGGATCAATTATTGTTCCTCGTCAATAGGTGCCTTTCAATTTGGTCTCTTTATCAATCTTGGTCAATTCATCAACCAGTCTCAATCATTGGTCTCTTTATCAATCTTGGTCAATTCGTCAACCAATCTCAATCGTTTATCAGCATTGATCCTCTGTCAATTAAAATCATGATTAAATCGACATCAATTATCTTTTGTCAAGACCTAATTGTCGTCCTTGCATTTCTAATTCATCTTCTAGGGTTTTATGATTTATTCATTTAACCTTGTTTGTCATTTTCCCTCTAGGTTAAAGAATTTATTTATTTATCCTAAGTCTTCTTGTCATAATTAAATTTTTATTTAATTGGCTAATTAATTCATTCTCTTTTTGTGAATTAATTAATGAATGAAAAAGTATTAATTAATTCACCTAATTTTCTAATTTCTCCTAAATTCCTAAATTTCTATTTCTATTTCAAATTCTTGTCATAACTTCTTGCATAGCAATTTGTCATAAATTGTCATAAATTGTCATAACTCCTTGCATAGCAATTTGTCATACACTTGTCATAATTTTTCTATTCTTGATTTGAAATTCCTTTCAAATCTCTTCATGCTAATCTTGTCTTTTCTCCAATTTATCTATAAATTGGATGAATTTCTTCAATCAAGGATCCGAATCAATCACGCTTCTAGTATCCTTACGTCGTCATCTGATCTTGTCAATCTTGCTTTCATCTCATGCTTATGCACTTGTAGGTGAGATCCACAAACAAAGAAATTTGAAGGAGAAAGAAGGACAATGGAGAATTCTGGAGGAGATATTCACGTTTGTAATGGTTTGCATTTGATTTGAATGTCTTGTTTTCAGTATCTCTATTGAATGTTATTAGGATTTGTCATTGCAATTTAGTTTTTGTGATTGAGCTAGGCTAATGTTTATATTGCTTTGATGGTTTCCAAATTCCTATCTACAGTTGCAGAAGCATGTAATGATGAGAATTGGATAAAAGAAATGGAAGAAGAATTGAATCGGATTGAGAAGAATAACACATGTGAGCTTGTTCCGATACCTAAAGACAAGAATGTGATTGGCACTAAATGGGTGTTCTGGAATAAACTAAATGAATCTGGTGAAAGTGGTTAGAAATAGAGAAATATTGGTATGTAAGGGATGTTCACATATGGAAGGAATTGATTATGAGGAGACTTTTGCTCCGATAGATAGAATTAAAGTTGTTAGATTACTTCTTGCATATGTTTCTTACAAGAATTTCAAGGTATATTAGATGGATGTTAAGTCAACCTTTTTTAATGGTGATTTGGAAGAGGAAGTCTACATTGAGAAACCAGATAGATTTTCATTATTAGATGAAGGAGACATGGTATGAAAATTGAAGAAAGCACTATATGGACTAAAGCAATCCCCTAGAGCCCGGTATGCTAGATTTGATAGGTATTTTATGAAGTTGGGATTTTGTAAAGGTAATGTTGATAGTAATTTATACTTCAAGGTTGATAATGATAATATTTTGATTATTGAAGCTTTTGTTGATGACATTACTTTTGGAAGAGATGATGATTTGATTATGAAGTTTGTTGATGATATGCAAAAAGAGTTTGAGATGTCTTTGATAGGTGAGATAAAATTGTTCTTAGGATTTCATATTTCATAGACTGGTAAAGGCATTTTCATTTCTCAATCTAAGTATGTGAAGGAATTTTTGAAGAAGTTTGGGTTAGATGATTCTAAACCTGTTGGAACTCCTATGGTGATTGGATGCAAGTTGTCTAAGTATGACGAATCTCATAAAGTTAATCAGACTTTCTACAAATCTATGGTTGGTGTACTATTATATTATGACTCAAACTAGGCCAGACATTATGCATGATGTTTGTCTCTATGCTAGATTTCAAAATAATCCTAAAGAGAGTCATGTTACAACTGTGAAGAGGATTTTAAGATACTTGAAGGGGACAATTGACTATGGTTTATGGTATCCCAAGAATGATGATTTCATGTTATGTTCTTATACTAATTTTGATTGGGCAGGTGATGTTGATGACTGGAAGAGCACTACAGGTGGAGCTTTCCTTTTGGTAAAGAAGTTGGTTTTATGGTCCAGTAAGAAATAGGAAGCTATATCTCTATCTACTATAGAAGTTGAATACATTGTTGTCGCTAATAACTATACTCAGGTAGTTTGGAGGAAGCAAATGTTGAAGGATATTAGATTTGTGTATGATGAGCTTATTGTTATATATTATGAAAATTAAAGTGCTATTAATATTTCTAAGAATCTAGTACTACACTCTAAAAAAAAGAAGATATCAATTAAGCATAATTTCTTGAGGGAGAAAGTCAATGATGAAGAAGTCAAACTGGAGTATGTAACTACAAAAGAATAGATTGTAGATATCTTTACTAAAACTTTACCTCCAAATACATTTATATACTTGAGAGACAAGCTAGGGGTCTCTGTCCCTCATGATGAGAACTATATACATTGATATGCATCAATTCGATGGACTTCAGAGTCGTATCCTCTCATCAAGATTGATGAGTTGGTGTTGATACTCAACTGGAGTAGTCAGCTTTTGAATCATACACTTTTTTAGATTTTTGAGTTTGTTCTAGTGGAGGGAGTTTTCTAGTAAAGGGGGAACAAATAATCATTTGTATATTGGTCATTGGCATTGTTATCAAAGGGGGAGAGAAGCATGTGAAAAACTGCCTTATCTTTGAAGCTTTGCGTGCATGATCTTAGGGGGAGTTTGTTGGAGATTGTTGGTGTTAAGTTATTCATTTGCATTGATTTTTTTTCACATTCATATGTTTCCATCAATGCCAAAGGGGGAGATTGTTGGATATTGTTGTTGCTAGGATATGTTGTTGTCATTGATGTCAACATATTCATATGTTTTAGTGATCCAGTATTGCAGAGAGTTAAGTTGGTATTTGATCTGTTGAGATCAGATATGATCATATCTTTGGTTGCAGATTTGGGGGAGTGTTTGGGATGTTCGTGTGCATTTTCATTTCAGATGGTTTATGATTTGGTGATCTGTAAGTTATCTTTCTTGTCTGAGTTGTTGTTGTTGAGTGTTCTTGAGTATCAGTGTGTTAATTGATGAAGATTTGATTAAGTGGTGTTGGTGTAGCTATTGTAGATGGTTTTAATGTGCTTGTTGGTGTTTTCTAATCATTTCCTATTTGTTTTGGTAGTCCGTATTGATCATTGTGTGTTTTATTGAAGATCTTATGGGTTCGGTGATATTCTTCGTGGTATGTGGCATTTTCAGTGGTGAAGCGTGTTGTTGTTGATCTTGGCAAGATTTCTGGTGGTGTTGCATGTTCGATGATTTGATTTGGGTCCATTATTTTTTGTCTATGGCATTGTATTGGTCTAGTGGTTGATTTATGCAATGTGTGATGTCATTTTGTAATTAGGTGTTGAGGGTTTAGCCAACTTTGTAGTCAAGGTTGATGATTTGTATAAATGTGTGTCATATTCATGTAATTTGGGTATGGATGTTGCGTCTGGATTATCAAAGAGTGGTGTATGTGCTAATAAGTGAATTTATCTTTTGGTATGGTGTATTGAGTAGGGAATGTTATAGAGTAGACAAATGAGCTTAACCAGAACTATCATCAGGAATTAGGAGATGCTATTCTTTCAGTTCATCTCAACCGGATTGTAGTCTGAATATTATTGTAAGGTAGTGAGCCTTCCCTAAGGGTTGTATCCTTTTGGTTCATTTTATTTTGAGCAGTGAGCTCTAGGTAGTGTGTCTCAATACATGTGCATTCCCCATTATAATATTTGCACATACTACTATAGAGTATCATCTTATTGTGGGTAGGTTCCCACCATGGTTTTTCCCTTAACCAGGTTTTCCACGTCAAAATCTTGGTGTTATGTGTCTTGATATTATTGTGTTCATTTATGTTCTTATTGTTGTTAATCAGATATGAGATAGTGCTTAAATTGTTTAATCTAGTGAAAATTGATTCACCCCCCCTCTCAGTTTTCTTTCATTGTTGTTGCCAACACTACCACTTGGGTCATTCCCTTTCACCAGCTTTGATGGCTTCTCAAGAGGTAGGCCCTCTAATAAAAAAGAAAATTTGAGCATTGCTAACACTTTTCTCTTGCACCCAAGACCATGAGAGCTAGGGAGAGGATACTGTGTGTTAGCAGTAGGTTAGCTCACATGCACAAGTGTGCCAATACAAGAAAACACATGTTCATTTTAAGACCAAATTGAAATGTGATTTAAATACTAAAACAAAGACACTCTATTTCAATTTTCAATCTTTGTCAATTTCTTGCATGAAATTATTAGTAGTTTTTCAAAGTATGTCTTCTCCCAATGAGTACCAAATTTCTACATGAATCGTCGGTAACACAAAAACACTAACATCTGATTCAAAAATGTTTCTACTATGATTAAAAATTGAAATCAAACATTATACCTAACATTTTACCCATGCAAGTGCATAGAAAAGAGGCACATGCACATAACAAAGGGGTCATGTCCACAAAATAGAGGGGTTGCTTATGTATTATATTTGCAAGTGCACAATTCCTACAAAAGTTATAATTAGGATTACCAACAAGATGAATAAGGTCAAATGGAAGCCCAATTTGACCATAAAACCCATATTCTTATACAAAATAAGAATAATTGACCTCTAAATTCATAATAATTGCAAAGCTTTCCTCAATTTCTAAACACCACAAGGTCAAATTATTCCCAAATATATGTTTCTACACCTTAGATTGAGAAATTGAGAGCTTTTAATTGACTTCAAACAAAATGCAGACATTCCCTCATTAGAAACCCTAATTAAGATAGAATGTGGATTTGTTGTTTATTCCCATTCCCTATTAAATTATGTGAATTCATTTGACCTCTCCAGACCCTAATTACACCAAATATGACCAAATTGCATCAAATTTGCATGAATTGAATTCATTTTAGGCCCATATTTAGTGAAATGTGTTGTTCATTTTAACCATTTGCATGAAAGGGAAAGATAAAAATTTGTTGTTCTTTAACCTAAATACCTGATTAGGACTATGTAAATTCATTTTAATCCATAATAAACTTTAAATTCCTAATCTAATCGTGCAACTAAGAAAGATTCAACAATTTTAAAGTTATAATGAATCAGAGCGAGTGCATTGAAGCAATGGTGCAATTGTGCAATCCTAGTCCACAAGTGCCCAAAAATGTCAAGAAAGTGCATAATTTCTATGCACAAGTATGTAGAAGTCCTGATGAAGTTCCAAGAAGGCTTTCGTTAAAGCAATATGGACTTGTAATCATTCAAAAACACTCAAACAACATGGATTAGGCATGCTTCACGTTGGGTTCACCAGAAAATGTGGATTAGGGAATTAGGAAAAACCATCATGACATTAGTAATCCAACCACAACGCATAAAATGTCATGAAATATCACCCTAATACAATCAATAGAAGTACGGAAATTAAATACTTTAAGAAAATGCAAACCAAGACAAGTACTTCTTCCATTCCCTTCCATTGTTTTAATTTCTCCTTCAAATGTATGTGGATATCACCTACAAAGCAACTGTGTTGAAAGTAATATGATAGAAAGATGATGGAAAAGCAAATTGAAATTGACAGCGTAAAGATACTCAAAGTGTGGTTAAAAAATCAATGAGAAAACAACTCAATTTATAGAGAAAAAGTCTCCAAAATGATGCGAGAAAATCAAGGCAAATGGAAGAGGCAACTTGATTCAAAAAAGGCATTATTAAGGGAAAAATTAAGGCAAATGCTATGTCAAATTCATGTCAAGTTGCTATGCCAAGGTATGACAAATTGAAGAGAAAATTATGCTTCTCAATTATGACAAATTGAGCACAAAAAGGGGAGCCAAATTAGTGGAGAAATTAGAGGAGAAAATTAGAAGAAAAAAAGGTGGGAGAAATTAATACTTTCTCATTTATTAATTTCTCTTAGAAAAGGACAATTAATGAATTAAATAAATAATATTAAGTATGACACAAGACATAGGGTAAATGAATAAATTCATTTATCCTAATATGAAAGGATGTTAGAAGGATTTAATGATTAAAGAATCACAAAACCCTAAGGAAGAGACAAGAAATGAATTAGGTCAAAATAATTTCATGATGTGATTAATGCGATAAATGAATGATAATGACCATGATCAAAGAGATAATTTATAAAGAATTGACATTCATTGAATTGATACATACCGATGACAAATAGATCGAAAATGACAAAGAAGCTTAATGACTGATAAGTGATGATTGATAAAGAATCGATGACGAATCGATCAAGATTGAAAAGTATTGATGATTGATTGGGATTGATGACATATCGATCAAGGATTAACAAGAGTTGCTTTGAAAAGGATTTATAAAGATTAATGACGATGATTGAAAATGATGCAACGAGATCCAAATTGACTAAAAATTGATGAAAAGAGAATTGATATTAAAAATGACAATGATTGAAGACAAATCCTAATTGACACTAATTAGGGTTAAAATAATGTCTAATTGATATGAAAGGTTGATCACAACCAAAAATTGAGCATTAGGAATGGCATTGACAATAACTAATTCAAATTCAAGAAAATGGAATCGAATAGGAAAAGAATGCAGAAGAATGAAACAATGCCAACAAATGAATAAAGACCAAATGCACAACATAGAGGAAGTGTTAGTGAATGTGAAAACCCTAAAAGAAGGTATTGCAGACATGTTAAAGTATGACACCACAATTGTTAACCATTTTAGATGCCTACACATGTTACAAATCATTGTTTTTGCATTTAATGCTTACTATATCCATCATTAAATATAATTTCATCAATGACAAGGAATGATGGTAAAACAAACGATCCAAAAATAACATAGCCTATTTTTAGAAAAATCTCTTGATAACATCTAAGGGCTAGAAATATATATACATAATTGCATCAATATAATATTTTAATCATATATCATCAAATATTGAAATAAAAAGTTGAAACATGTAGAGTTGTTTGCAAGTAGATTAAAAACCTATTAATGCATATGTGTGTGTGTGTCTATTCTCATATTTGATTAGCATTGTATTTTTCCTAGATCTACCACCCTCTCTCCATGATATTCTCCCTCTCATCCTAGAGGAGGAATATTTTTTTTGCATCCTCCTCATTAACCCAAAAAATAGTTAGGATATCACAACAATGGTCATCATTTTATCATAGTCTATTCATAAAATAACATAAAAAAATCTTTCCATTTACAAAAGATTTTCAAACATCTTCACATTATTTCACAAAAATATACTTTTATGTTGAAAGAAAGATAGCTTAATCTCTTATTTTATCATCATTCAAGTTTTTACAATCGAAAGTTCAAACTACATAATTAGGTAATATAATCAAAAGAGTGAAATGAAAAGGGACGTGAGAAGAACTAATAGCTGAAAATTCCTAAACTATTTTGTACAAGTTTCTAGGAGCATCCTTGAAATATGCAAGGTATGTGAGGCACAATTGTGAACACTAGTCCATTACAAGCATGGGTCATGAGTGTTAATTAATCTTCTCAAACCAATGCTACACCATTGTTAGCAAGAGGAATGTGCAACTACAATCTAGATATCTATACCTCAAACTATATCTTATTGTGCTCTTTAAACCCTAGAGGACACAACAAGGGAAATTAGCAAATGTGGAAGTAAACTAGATAATTAACTATTCAATTATCAAAATCCACCAAGAAACAATCATAAAACATACAAATTGGCCAAAAGTAACATCATTATATTATATTTTCAATCTCAAAAATGCAAGTCTTTGTCTATTCTTTAAAATTCAAAACATATATCATCTATACCATCCTATATCTCTTATTACTTTTGTATATCTATATCTCCAACTATCTATCTCTATATCTCTCTAATATAAAATACAATAGTAATATATACAACTCTCAAGATGGGATCTAAATCCTAGAGTTGGCTAGAGGTCTACTTCTATACCACATACCATATGTGGTAGCCTGAGTTGACTTTGTTGTTGATCCTTTGTCCTACCAACATTATTCCCTCTTTTAAAATGATGTCTTTTCCTCAAGACATAATACTCAAGGTAGGAATACTTGGTAAGGTACCTTTAGCTACTTTAGATTATTTTCATATTTAACCTTGGCCTGTTGTAGCATGGATACCTGACCTTATATTTAAATAATTATTACCAAATATTGATCATCCTCCAACTGCAAAGTGAGTGTGATATGCATATTTGGTATAATTAACTTGTTTATTTGAATTTTTCATATTTATACCATACACCAACTGAAATAGAGTAAACTTAATAGTCCGCAGATAAGCAATATGGTAGGCCCAAAGTACCACACATACTTTTATATCCCAATATGCTATGTTTTTTCCACACATCTTAATAAATATTTTGCCAATTTACTTGTTTAGTGCCTCACTTAATCCATTATCTTGTGGATGATATGGTGAACTAATATTATCAACAAGCATAAAATTTTGAAGTAGTTCCTTGTTCATATTATTGAAAAAATGATTCCCCTAATCACTTACAATATTTAAAGGACATACATACCTTGTAATGATATTTTCATATAGAAACCTTGTGGTAGATTTTGTTGTATAATTTTATGTTGATTATACCTCTGCCCATTTTCTTAGATAATTTATTCTGATGATGATGATGATGAATCTTTCCTCTGAAAGCCTTGTTGGAGGATTAGTTGGTCTAATGAAGTCTATTACTCACTTTTTAAATGAATTCTATGCTATTACTGGTCTTAGTGGCATCTCATCTCTTGTAGTAGGTTTTCCTAGTCTTTGGATAATGTTACGGCCTTTGGCATACTCCTTAACATCTTTGTGTAATGTTGGCCACCATAATCCAACAAGATGTACTCTCCTAGTTATAGTTTCTCTATTATTATGCCCCCTTGCTATTCCTTTATGTTCTTTCAAAATTGATTATCTTTCATGCTTGTATACCACCCTTCTTAAGATATTGTCTCTTCCTAAATGGTTTCTCTCCTTCAACAAATGTATTATTTGAAAGTGACACTACATTGATGATCTCATGTTGTCATTGATGGAAACTTGAGTCAAATATCCAATCCGTAGATCATAATTCATTCTGGAAGATTGATTGAGGTTTGGTGAGGTCCGGTGAGAAGAACAAGTCATCCAATAGAATGTACAATAATCTAGTTGGTGATTCATTTGTGTTGATTATTTGGTGTTACGAATCTCAAAGATGCATTGTGGACATGTAATATGCCTTGTTCCAGATTTATGGCCTTCGGTGTAGAGTGCTGAGTGAGTTGGAGGATCCAGTAGACAATTTTCTGGTAGAACAATGTTCATTGGTAGTAACATGTGAAGATTCATTATGCAAATTGTGTGGAGTTATTTTGGCAGTTGTTTGCATGTTCGAGGATGTTGAGCTGACATATGGGAAGCATATGGACAATTTGTTTTGGTCCACATGATGGTTTTGGATCGGATTGAGCCGACTTGGGTAACACATTTCATTTGCGTGTTATGCATTTTTGGGCTGACATGAAGTAGACTTAAATTGTTGATGCAGATATATTAGAGTGATTGATTTGATCATTTTTGGTATTGGTGGTTATGTGTGAAGTGTATATAAGTGATTATGCATAGTTTCACATGAGTGGTTGTAGGATTTATGCTCCAGAATTCAACAAAATATCATAATAGAGCAATATTGCATAACAATGTATTTTGTGTTTAAATGAAATGCTTCTGGCACTTGTAGATGTTGCTTATCAGTTCATACATTCCAATTATTATATGTAATCATTTGTAAGGCAGTGAGCCTTCTGGGATTGCAACCCTTATTGTAATTTGAGCAGTGAGCTCTAGGCAGTGTTCCTGAATGCATTTGCATTTCCCTCATGTAATATTATTATAGTTCGAATAAGGTATATTAATATTGTGGGTCTCAATCCCACCGTGGTTTTTCCCTTAACTGGGTTTCCACATAAAAATCCCAATGTTTGGTGTTGTGGTTATTTGTTTTGTGTTTCCACAC